>NW_028145713.1:1882500-1907500 GCF_977016875.1 Pavona decussata
GGACATTGACATTGAAACTGCAGAAGGGGCCATTTGAGAGATGCGTATTTTGTTTATTTTTTTTTTCTTTTCTTTTTATCAAGTGGAACTGATTTTAAAATGCCGAATTTCATTTTTTTTTAAAACTTCATGACATTTGTTGTTTTTTTTTTTCTTTTTCTTTACAAAAACATTGTTGCTTAAAAATATTATCTTTTTTTAATCGAAATGAAATGTGAATAGGTTTTTAATAGTTCTTTTTTATATACTTTTAACTTGTAAATAGCAATTTGTGTGGAATATTGTAATAAAGAATTTTCATATTATTTTAAATTATTATTATTATTATTATTATTATTATTATTATTATTATTAGACTGACTGCAGAATGACCACGTGACCATGTTCATCCTACATTTGGCTCTCGCTGTTTTCAGTTTCGCATTAAAATTAAGTATTTTTGAATATCATTACCTAACGAGTTGTTGTAATATTTAGGACCTTGGAGGCTAGATGAAAATTGTTATGCAAAAGAGTCATCTCAGCATTTCTAATGTTTTTCACTTTTTTATAAGAGTCTTTTTATCAGAACGTTGAGGCTGAGATTAACTAAAATTTAAGAACATACAAAGAACATTACCCAGACTGAGAGCCTCTCAGCCTGGATAATGTTCTTAGTACCAAATGTTTTTAAAATGAACAGTATAATTACGGATAAAATAGCACATGTAAACGTCAGGCTATAAAAAACCACGTGACGGCACATATTGCTCTTTGATAGACATTGATTTATTGAAATACTTTAACAGGTAACTTAAGAACATCTTAAGAACTTTTCAGGCTTAAATTCCCCGAAAAAATAAGAACTTCCAGCCTCAGCCGCAAAATTAGACGTTCTTATAAAAAAGAAAATAATAAACATACCGTATATAGTGTAGCTATAGATTTGCCTATTAGAAGAAAATAAACTACTTAACTTAGTAGGAAAGTAAGATAGAGTTTTCTATGAGTACATCTTAAAAAATAATTGCAATGCACAAGAAAGTATAACCAAAGGACACCTAGTATAGTAATGCATCTTTCCCGTTTAATAGGCCATTTTACAGTTGTGTGTTTAGTGACCTGGCCTTGGATTGGAAGCGAGGCTGGGGGTGACCTTGTTTTGATACAGACCTCACTGCTTTTCATATGTAAATGCAAACTAGTTAGCATAAGAACAGCATGATCTACATGTGAATAGTAGCGAGATTTGTATCAAAACAAGGTCACCCCCAGCCTCGCTTCCAATCCAAGGCCAGGTCACTAGGCACACAACTGTAAAATGGCCTACAGTAATAGCCCGCGTATAAGAAGCTGAATTTTTCAATTTAGCCTAAATAGGTTCTTGTATAAATGGTACTTGAAGCAAATTTAGGCTACCAAGGTTCTTAAAATAGGTTCTTATATTTTCATATGAATTTCATCTGAATATACTATATATGTTATCAATATCATCTCATAATTCAGTATAATGGCAAACACATTAGACATACAACATGGTACTTATGAAAGAAAAAAAAAGTTATGTCAAGTTACTTTTAAATAGATGATGATCTTAATTCAGCAGTTTCTACCTATACACTTTCACAGCAACCCCACTGATAAGAACCTAACTTAAAATTTTAGCCCAAATAAGTTCTTATGTGGAGGGGGCTTAAAATGAAAATTTTAGCCTAACAGGTTCTTAAAACCCAGGTTCTTATACACGGGCTATTACTGTATTGTACAGAACGTAGCTCTGAAAGAAAACACCTGCTATTGCATTCGTTCGTGGCTGTCCCAGTTGCATCCTTCACATTCAAACGCAAACTTTTGCTTTAATTTAATTTAATTTGAATTTTACAGAAATCAGATTCATTTTGGCATCTGATTACTGTATTTAGTGCAGTCAGCTTGCTGCGTGTCCGAACAAATGGCGGGGTTTACCGCCGGCCGCGAATCAATGCATTTGCTAGCTTGAAAGGCTCTTATTTAGACAACATCTATGATACAAGACATCAAATGATTTAATGCGCCGTAATATGGCAAATTAAAAAAAATATCATAGCTGGCAGTTTTATTTTTTAAAAACTGATACAACTATCGGGAATTGAAACCATATCATAGTTATTAAAAGACAATGGTTATGAAGCCTGACAATTTTTTTTGTTATATATGTTTTTGTTAGCATGTTTGGCCTTGACAGTACACAGACAACAATAGAGTTTGAAATGTGTTGGAGCAACTGACCAGTAGAAACGTTCGTGTTAAAAAATTCAACTGTAGTGTGAACATTCGAACAAAGGATTGTGCACTGTTGTGGCCCTTTCAACATAAATTGCAGCACCATTGTTTTCATGGCAAAGTTTTATAACTAGTCCCTCAATTAACTATGTACCATATCAATAAATTTCTAACGCATTACCAAAGAAATATACATGTTAAATTTTCGTTAAGATGTTCAAACCCAGTGAATTCATCGATGTGATATAAAACGGTATTTACCTGTGTGCAGCAAAATTCGATTTTCATGTTTTTATGAGTTTTTTTTTTTAATTTTTTTTTTATTTGTGCACAGCTGAGAAACGGAACCAATCAAAATTCCTTCATGAATATTCCGTGCGATTTTCAGGAACGGTTTTGTTTAAAATATTGTTTTCAAGTTCGAGGAAAGGAGAGTCAGAAAATATTAGACTGATATAAAACCCGTGCAATTCTACTTTTGAGACTTGCATGGGATCGTTTGAACTCCAGTATATCTCAAAAAATGATTTAAGGTGGCTTACTACAGTTTTTGTACTGTGCGTTTTTTATATGCGCGCGCGCTGTCCAAAGCACGCGAAAGCATCACGCATGAGCAAAATCACGCGAGTTTGCTGAGGAAATCCCGCGAGCACAAAAACAAAATGGCGGCTCAGAGGTGTGTTTACAGTAGCTAGATTGTGTTTGGGCTTGATAACTAAAAGAACGTGTTGTCTAATGGTTGCCGTTCCTTAACAGCCTTAAAGCCTTTGCAGAGTTGTGATTTTGCGCCAAATGTTTGAACACGGAAGGTAGCATGCACTCACCAGTTGAAGCGCTCGCGCGCTGGAACCCGGGTTTTCCCAGAACAAGCATGCGCAATGGTCTTCTCACCGTAGGTCGCAAGAACTATTTTTTCTCGCTTAATTTCTCGAAATCTAGCCGTACAACCTATGTTCAAATTTTTTTTGCTGTCGACGGAAAACACTTAAACGGAAACGTGAACTTTTTTTTAAAGAAAATCTGTCAGAAATTTTTTTAGGAATTTTCAAATAAGGCAAAATTTCCCAATTTTGTCATTTGCCAAATTTCTCCTTGACAAAATTTCGTGTTCTTCCCTTTCCAAATCCTGAAATTTTGAAGTGGGGTCGTACGGCTAGATTTAGAGCCAGACAACTCTAAAAGGTGTAGTTTCCAGGCCCCCACTTAGACTCATTCTTTTGTATTTAACATTTTTTGAGCATTCCAAATTTAATTTCTGACTCAAAATTATCTCTGTTCTATTTACTGTACTAGAAAAAATGCCCAAGAAAATTCCTGTTGGCGTCTATCTTAAGTTTGATTTTAGGCCTTCTTTCACTCCAGAAAACTGTAGTAAGCCACCAGTGTCACATATAACGGTTCTCTTTACAAATGGACGAATCGGATAAGGCGAACGGCAGAAATAGCCACGTGACCATGTTTACCCTACATTTGCCGCTCGCGGTTGTCAGTTTCTCAGTAAAATTGAGCAGTTTTGAGTTAGCATCAGCGGTTCGAATTGTTTTGCACTATTCTCATATGTGGACTAATATTTTCATGAAAACATAATCGCGAATCTCACGTTTGCTGCTTGCTGTAAACGCGATTCTAAATTTCTGTAAATCTAATGTTTCAATGATAAAGTGAATATCAACTCTTAGTATATACCACACAAGTGAATAGTGCTTTTCGCGCGCGCTGATTGGCTAGCTCGGATGTGATATGCCAAGTACTATTCACCCCCGAGCAGCCGAAGAGAAACAAGATGGATTCCCGTTTCGCCACCGTCACTTAAGAAGAAAACATTTCGAAAAAAGAGACGGCTATTACAAAGAATACAAAAATAGCAACAAAGTTTTGTTTGAAGGCATTACATGGTAAGTTGTTTAATCTTTCAAACCTCATATTCTAAGGCAAAAAATAAAAGTACAATGCATTGTTTACGAAAACTGTCGAACACTAAAATTACAAAGTAAACAATGAAACATCTAATGTTTTGCAGCATGGTTCAGTCAACAACAGGACAAATTTCACACAACAATCGAAGAAAAGACACGTAGCAACTAAACAAGTGCCTCCAGAAGTTTTTTTTTTGTCCGCAAGAAAGCGAGACGGAACTTTCTTCAATAAGAAATAGCTTACCGCGCGGAGCGCGAGATTTTAAAATTTCCCACCATTTGTCGAAATGAAGTAATTTTTGGTCCACTTCTAATTCAGCTTGTGTGGGATATACTAAAACAATTATTCACCTCAGTGTCGGTGAAAGTGATGGATATTTACCGAGCCGCGAAGCATTGAACTTTGTGTGTTGTGGTTTGTTTATGCACAGCTGGGCGTATAAATCAGCGAAATTTTCTCAGTGAATATTCCGTTCGATTTTCAAGAACGGCTGCGTGAAAAATTTCTCTTCATATTATATTTAAAGTAGACAAAATAGAAAATTAAGAAAATTGTCCAAAAAACCTGTGCCGGGTAGCTGGATCTCTAGTTTTCGAAACGTTTTAACGCGGAACAAAAGCATGAAGTGTTATAGTTTCGTTCGAACGCACTACGGATAAATTGTGGCGAATGCATTAAGGAGGGTATATTTACCTGTCTGTAGCAAAACTTGAGGCTGTTCGCACAAGCAGGCAGTAGCTAACCACCAGTTTTTCTCGAGGATAAGACCATTGAACGTTCGGCATAACACAGCCAGCCAATCGCTTAATGCCAAAACAAACAGGAAACCGGATTTCAAACTGCGGCACTCGCGACGAAGGCAAAAGACAGATGTAAATGTGCAGTGGAGAATGAACGCTGTGGCATCAGAGTCGCACTTAACAATCATGATACTGAACAACAGCTAGCATAAGTCTGTTTGGCACCTGAAGTGGATAATTTACCTTAAGTCAGAACAGACTTCTTTTTTCAATATCATACATATTCATGAGAAATATTAGTTACAGAAACAAAAGGATGTTTTGAAGAGAGCTCTTGTTGCTATGGTGCGGTTTTCTTTTGTAATAAATTTCTTGAGGCAGAGTGAACTATGACAAACATCATCAGATTTCAGCGGTTTTCTAATAAACATGGGAAAAAATAGTAGCAATTTATTTACATTTTTTTCATCTAGACTACAGCCAAAGATAATTATTAAATACCAGTTTCTGTGCACCAGAAAAGTGCAAACAAAACTGGACCATTACTTCAACGTTTCCATTTATACATGCAAATATATTCTTTTGCTTTTCAGAGTGACACCAAAACTAGGTGACGTTGCCCCTTAAATGTTCGGGGTGTCGCCACTTGTTCGGGTAGCTTAGACGTGTTAACGTGTGTAACCCAATTTATTATAAAGCTGAACTGGCCTGCCCAGAAAAGGAGCATTCTGATTGGCTCCCTGAGTGAGCCGAATTTTCCTATACAGACCTCTGAGGTGGATCGCTTGCGTTACAACGTACGTTTGAAAGGAGAAAAATGTTTCAATTTTGACAAAAACGAAGCAAAACTTCTTTAAATTTATCTTGTGAGGTAGGAACTGTACAAACCGTCATCTCGGAGTTTTACTACCAGAGCGACGAATTTTATAAAACAAATGTCACGTAGACTTGAAAGCAACAAAGGGAAAGCGTATAAAAACCTCATTGAACTAGCTTGTTCTGTCTGTGTTGAAAAAAAAAATACACACAAAGAAATCGCTAGATTTTCCCAATATAAATCTCACTGTAGTTCAATGACATATATGTAAATTAATTGCATCGTGCCAAATCTAACAGTATACGCACAAATTGTTTTCAATGAAAAGGTACTCATGATTTGTTTTCAAATAAAGTTCAAAGAGATTAGTCACGGTTTTTATCGGTTTTTTTTTTTTTTTTGCTTTGTAAGCCTCTGCACCACCGTGGTCTCCATGCAGTATGTGTAACGTTTCCCATGTGTAGATTAGTTGACATTTATCCTGTGTTACGCTTGGGGCCGCTACGTTTGCAGCGTCGCAAGTAAAACTTTCGGGAAGTCATCAAAATTTACTGATCGTTATTTTCACGTACTTTGGGAACTTAATTAAAAGCATCATCGAGAGAAGCAAAAATGGGCAAATTTAAAGGGGCTGTGTCATCTATTTTTATTAATTATCCCTTCGGAACGTCAAACAATACATTTGAATCACTGGAATTCTTGCTTGCTTTCTTTACTAATTTCCTTTTTTCGCCTATTATAGACAATTTCGCGAGGTACGTACTCATTCCTTGTACCATGTAAACGTTTTTGTGTCATGGAATGAAGCCACTTTTCTGTTTGCGTATAGTGGGTTTGAAGCCCAGTGTAGGGTGCTGAAAATTTTCCGGCCATTTTGGCCTAATTGTCTTACGTCGATTTCTTCTCCCCTTCTCTGGCCCTCTAAGGGCTTGATTACATGGCGAATTTCAATTGGTCCGGTTGGGGTTGAGATTTCGTCGCGATTATATGATCGATTTCAACCGGGGCGCAACTGAAATTACTTGGAGTAAAATAAAATCACAATAAAGCGTTTTTAGTGAAATCACATAAATTTCGTATGCCCAAGTTCACGTTTTAGTCCGGGCTGAAATTTGATCGGATTTACATGAGATGTTTCAGCCCGTTGACCGGGCTGAAAGTTCCATCCCAGTTTTGGATAACCGGGCTGGAACTTTCTCCACGTAATTACAAACTATTTTCCAAGAGGATTTATTAACGAGGCCGGGCTGAAATTTTAGCCCGGACTGAAATTCGCCATGTAACGAGCCCTAAAAAAAAGAAAGAAAGAAAGCCTTCGAAGTTTAGTCCAGTCATTTTTTAGTTCCCAAAAAGATCAAAATTTTGAAAGCTGTCGAGTTGCATAGTCAACTTAGCTTAGCTTACACCTATTTGTAAGGAAAGAATTCAGAATTTCAAGCTTTACAATTCTTCAAGGTAACTTTCTTCCTCGATTCTTTCCCATCGTTTGGATCGGTGAATTCACTGATTTTAAAAATATTGAAATTTAGTAGACGAAATCTGTCCGGTTTAAAAGTCAACTTGCTTACACCCAAGGAAACATCTTTGAAAAGCTCTTAGTTCTCTTTCTAATCATTTAATTGGATCAGTATTTCTCTGGAAAAACTATCCACAAATCATCAACGTACTCCTCAATAGAACAGAAGACCTCCACAATGACGCTAACTTCCCGTTTACCGGAAATTTTGAATAACCCTCTTTTCCCTTTGTATTTCGTTTATTTTCTTTTAAATGTTGGCCACTTTAATTTCAGATGCCTTTTTTTTTAATAAAATCGTTGCCAAATTATGATAAGATAATTAGTGCGGCATTTCTTCCTGCTATTGTTTACTACTGTTTACCTTTATAACCGTGGTATATAGATTTTTTTTTTTATTTCATTATGATTTCAGCTTGGTCAAACATGCATTCACGGATTACTAGACTTCGTTCAAGTTTCAGATTGTTTACTCTTAGCTTCACTGCGCGGATAAACAACGTACATGATGACCACTGATCCAAGTCAGATTCAATGAACAGAAGTCAAAACCTTCCATTCAAATGAATGAATTATTTGAAGACACTAATTGTTGGCGAGGAAACAACCATTCAACTTTTTGTTCCTAATTTTCGTGATTTTTCCCGGGGCAAAACACTTCTTCTTTCCTCGCAAATCGGTATAAATTTCTCATTGTTAAAAATTGAATATCGTGCTTAAAAAAAGTCCGAAGTTTCCTTGCATTAGCTTACCGAGAAGGAATGTTTCCACCTGACAGAGCCAAAATCACTAGGCGTGAACATAACAAAAAAACTACCCTCTGATTGGTTAGTCGCGTTAAACACTTGTCAAGATACAAAAATAACTCGAAAATTACGTCATGTCGTTTTTCCGCGCTTTTGAGCGCGGGAAATTGGGAAACACGAAGGCCTTTGTACGTTTTAACAAATTTTCCTCAAGAATCTTGTTTTTCCCAAGTGATTTGGTCTCTATTATGGTGAAGTGTAGCATTGGAGTTGGTTGACTTGTTATTGGTCTCGCTGGTATAAATTTCGCCCCCAACTGGCGTCAGGAACACACTAGCCAAATAATCTATGGTGGAATTCACAATAATCACACAACATGCCCTCAGCGTTCGACGATGGATTTTAATCTCAGTGATTCTTTTCTCCGTAGCAGTTTCCAACGGTAAATCAATTTAATGAAAAAGTGGCGATGCAGTATTTTGAGAAGGAAAAAAAGGAGTGTCTCCCGTATCTGTAGGAAATTCATCGCAATAGAACTTTTCACTTCCATTGGCAAACATTTGATCCTGTAATGTTGTCCAACTATTCGGATCTGTTGGTGAAATCCCAATGCGTGATTGATTTGCAAATCAAAGCTAAGCAGCAGTTCTTTCAAATGGTGTTTTTTTTCTGACTAATATTTTGCGAAATGGTCTTTGTGCTCGCTCGTAAAAGCGAAGATTTATTTTACCAATAAATTGTTTTTTATTTTTGATCAGGAGGTACTGGACATCAATCAACGCCCTGCACGGGCCAGCAAGCGACCAAAAACAGAAATTCCTTTAATTTCCGCAAATTTGGGAATACATCCAACTTGGAGGACTGCGTTGATTTTTGCTGCAGAGATGACACTTGCGAGCTGGCCATTTTCTCGCGAGGATTTCACTGTTTTGGCGTGTCCTGTTACGAACCGAAGCTCTGTCACAAAATTTTGGATCGCTTGTTGATGAATGATGAAAGGGAATTGCAAAGGAGGACTGGAAATGCAGGTAGGGTGGAATATAAAGCGCGCAAGATTGTTGAACAAAAATTAAAATGTAAGAGGTTTAGGTCGCGTTCGATTGACCGTTTTTTGGATAAGAATAAGCGAAATAACTGTTACATTTCTATTTTTAGATAAATTTGGGAAGACGTTTATCCACAAACTCTTGGTGATACACTATTAGTTAAGAGCCATTTTGTATTCTAGTAATTTCAAAAACTTGTAATGAGGGATTTCTAGTAATCGTTGTATACATTTCTATTCTGGAATAGGGTCAATCGAATGCACCCTAAAATAAGACGGTTATTCTCCCCCAATCTTCCGCTCGATTGTAGAAGAAACTGCTTCAAAACGAAAAATATTTGTCCAATGCATCATGTACCGGAAAAATTTTAAAGAAACATTTTAAGTATTATTACTTAATGTCTGTTCGTGTCTTCATTCGCTTAGTAATTTGTTTAGTGATTTAAATGTGATGGGATAGAGTGAATTCGTATAACCCCTTCCTTATATGCTAATGATGCTAAGAGGAAAATAATCAAGAAACCGCGCACCAAACTCAAACCATGATCAAACCAAACTCAAACTCAAACCATGATCCAGATTATGAACATTTATTCAAAATAACAATCCCCAAATGAGCTATTCTTGTCTTCCCCTGTTTGCACACCAGCGCGAGAGTACGGTCTTCTTGTATTAGTTACATTAGCATTTAAGAAAGGGGTTATACGAATTCGCTCTAATGGGAGTGGTCTTATCGTAAATGTGCCCTTTAAGACACGTTTTCAAAAAAGGATCTCCGAAAGATGGTTTGTTACAAATTCTGTTCAAATTATCCTCGGCTGATACAAACGGACTTTTCTGACTCTTTCTTCGCCTCACGAACTGTACCCCTCGTCTGGATATCTTTTGTGGAGAATACTGTAAACTGCGTTTGTAAGCCCTCCAGGTTATAGGCCCATCTACCTGTAAACCAAAAAAAAAATCCGATTATAAGTCCCCCTCTTGTTTTGCTCGTATCGTTAGTTTTAATTTTGTTCCAAATATTGACGTTTTAAAGCCTAATTAAAAACCAGTAAATGTAAAACGTATTTCGATCAACACTGCTATACCTTGTTTCCGAACGGTTTTTATTCCGGTAATAAACTCCCCCGGATATAAGCTCCTCCGATTATAAGCCCATCTAAAACCCCTTACGAAGTTGTTTAAGCGCAGGGCTTATGCCTAAATGGCAGTTACGGTAGTCTATAGGTTATTGACCAATTACAAGCGTTTGATCTTTGTATACGCGCCAGCAAACTACTCCCGTATGTCTTGTGACTTGTGATGTAGTAGGTGCTTGGTAATCGTAGTGATCGTCTGTGACATGACACTCGGCTATTTTAGCCATCTTACCGAGATTATCGACTGCAGATATGTGTGCAGCCTGCTGGTGTCCGTGTCTTTGCAGACCCCAATCACTACGATCGCTTGGTACTTTTATTACTCGAGTGATTGCATTAATCAGAGGGAAACCAGGAGTTTGGACACGCACGAAATTCTGCTAAGTTTCGCTTTCCAAGCCATGAGTGTAAATACTACGGTCCGACAAACCGTAATAAGCACCTGTTGATCTCTTCTGTAGGAAGAGCTGACATGCATGTCAACCCAGCTACTAGATAAGTTGACATACAGCCATAATATTTTTAAAGAACATAATATAAAGAACGTCACGGCCACAGTTAAGAAATTTCCAACCAAGAAGAAAATGGCTGCTGAAATATTCGCACTTTGTCTCAGTGCCGATCGTGATCATCTTTACGAGGGCCCATCATCATTTACACGAATTTGAAAGCGGGCGTAACAAAACTGTGATGAAAATTACATTAAATTTGTCAGCGTCTTTATTATAAACCTTGTAGAAAAGGTGTACAGCAGTACCGCAGACTGTAAAAGAACAAAAACCTAAGTTAAGGTCTCTATCAAATGGACCAAATCCAGGCTTAACTTAGATTTCGTTTTCCGTAATCAGTCCAAGAGATCTGGAGAAACGATATCGATCAAGTTTGACCAATGCTCTCACCCACGCTCTCCACTGAGCTTCTGTTTCGCTAGTCTGCAAATTGTTTCGCTAGCATTGACAGGATTAAGGATTTTACGCACAATATATTTAGGACGCGGTTTTAATTTCAAAACTGCCAGCTGATCATTTTCTAGGAGTTATCTACTCTGCATCAACGTGGCTATTGGATGAAGTTCAGTTTCCTTAAAAGAAGTTGGGCTTTACAAAATCATGTGGATCCCCTTTAAAGCAGCTTTCCCTCTTCTGTAAAATTTGGAAATTGTTTTTATTATTATTGTATTATCAAGAAGGTATTTCAGAAAAGGTCGACTGGTCTTATTTAAGACAAATAAAGAAAAAATTCTTTGGAAGCTCAATTTAAAAAAGTGACAAACTAGATAGCCAAAGTTGTGAATTTTCAATTACTTATTGCATATCAAAGGCGTCAACCATAATTTTCAATTTCCTGCATGAGACTAGAGTGTTTTAATCGACTAGGAGCTGAGGTTGACAGTAAATCTAATTAGCGTGAACTGCTTTGAAAGTTAGTTCCATGGTGGCCAAACGGGTGGCTCTATAGAAGAGCACTTACGAGAACCATAATATGTGCTAATGTTTACTATAATCAATCAAGCGATTATTGAACCATGCCATAATTTCCATTATAATATGAAATTTCAGGGATCTGGATTTCCCAAGGCTATATTTGCATCATTTTCTTAAAACCAGTTATTAAAACAATGTTTTTATCAAGTTAATACTAAGAAAAACGTACTCGAAAGCCTGGTTTTCAAGGGTAACAAAAGCGTTCGTGCAATTGGGAGTTCCGTGGGATGTGAAAACAGAGGTGAAGGCAAAACATAAGCAAAAACACAAACAAGAAATATTCACTAGGTTTTTTGTGCCTTTTTAGCTATTAACCCTTTTTCAAAGCCCTAAAAGTGATCAGCATCAAATTTCTCCTTGTAATATCAATGCTTAGTCAACCCCTGAGGTCATGAAAATTTAGGATGTGATCACCCAAGGTGAATTTTATAGATATATTAATAACTTTTCTACAGTACTTTTATAAGAAAAGTATGGGGACAAGATAGGAGAATTTGTTATCTGATTCTAGGGGTTAAAATTGACTTGCTGAAAACCGGTGTCTGTTTGTTGTGTTCACTGATTGAATGCTTGATTTGATTTCCCTTGAAAGTGAAACCAACAATGTTCCAGAAGTGGCGTTTCTAAACAAGCAAAATTCGAAAAATCAACAACTTCAAACTCACTCACTGATAAATACCCTTCGGATTTCCTTTTTTTTATTATTTTTTTTAATTAACCGCTCGCCATTCCAGGCCATTTCTTTTTTCCACTCCCATTTGCTTATTCGAAGAGTGCAGGAAAATTCGAGCGTGAACTGCAGAACCACGTAAATTTATTGTCTTGCGAGATTTTTGTTTTTAAAGAAAAGTGCCCACAGGTAATATTTTTTTAATTGCTTTTTTTTTCCCAATTTGAGGGACATGTGTTTCCATCACTTGTTTGTAGCAGTCGAAAAGTTGTGGTATAAATGATAGAGGGTTTATAACTTTTAAAAGAAAAATGTGTTTGGTTTGGTCAATTTGTCTCCAAAATGTCTTGTTGTGCGCGGGAGAATAAAATCGTTAACTCGATATGTAGACAGCGAGTTAATCAGGAGTGTCGTATCTCTAATTATTGGCCAGGCCCCAGTTGTTTAAACGGCGGATAACTTTATCCAGCGGATAAAATGTATTGTTTGGAATCCGCTTATTTTCTACTGGAGACCGATTTATCCACCTGGGGCCCGGTTGTTCGAAAGGCGATTAAGACTAATCCACGATTAAAAAATATTCTATGATATCAGCGCGCTCAATAAAGATGTTTTTGAAAGCTAATTTTAAGCTAATGGTAAAGACAAGTCTACGTTAAAGCTGAGGGGCAAAAATCTTTTGAGAAAATCTTTATTGATTGGAAATTAATTCGAATCAAAGTTCACGCTAACAGAGGATTAGCTTAATCGGGCTTTGAACAACTGGGCCCTAGATAGAGTTATCCGCTCTTTGAACATCCAGGGCCTATTGCTAAAATCAATGCGTACCGTACCCTTGACCGCGGTCAAAAGCAAAAAACTAAGAATGAGAAAGGTCCGCGGAAGATGAGTTTTCTACCTTGAGAGCTCAACGATGATAAGTTTTTTGGGAGTTTGTGAATTTACTAAATCATTTTCCAATTTACTTCAAAAGTTTCAAGTTTTTTTAAAGTGAACGCCGCTGTGTCTTTTTTTGCTTTTTGAATGTGTGACGTACAGAAAACAAATTTACGTAATGGTTCCTGAAACTTCTTAAGTATATCGTAAAAGGATTTAGTAAGCTCCACAGACTCACAAAAAACTTATTACCTTTGAGCTTTCAACTAAAAACGATATCTTTAAAGGGGAAGTATCACGCCAATTTGCTGTCATTTCAAAACCCAAAAATGTTTGTCTGTCAACAGAAACAAAACATAATTGTCTAGTTTTGTTATAAATTATCACCCCAGTGCAATAAAACTTTCGATTAGTGCCTCTGGCAAGAGACAGAGCAGGTCGTTATGGACTGAAACTTGAAAAATGTTAGGCTAATGTTTTTCAAGTTCTCGCATTTTTGTCCAAAATGCGTTAGAACAGATCATGAGTTGTTCCTTTCAAGAATTGAGTTGATTTCTTTCCTCTCGTTATTCTAGAATTTTTTGGCAGCTGATTAAAGCTCTTATTTCATCATTTTTGACATAAGATATCAAAAACCCCTTGATACTTCCCTTTAATTTCAACGGACTTTTCTTATCTCTTGCGTTTGACCGTGGCTTAACCGTACGTATTTAAAAAGCTCGAAAATAAACCGAAGTTGCGTTAAAACGTTCAGTTGGGCTCATGTTTGCCACAATCGTAAAACTAAAACATCTTTCTGAATCTGCGACGGGGCCCGAACCCTTCTTTGTTTATTTTCTACATTACTTTACTGATACAAGAAAACAAAAAATAATACAAAAGTTGAAGGAACTACGTGTTACAACCATAACAAAGAGATAACTAGAGGTGAAGTATACAAAAAAATAACGCTACTGACAACGGTAGGAGCATACAATTTAAGGATTTACATAACGGACGGAAGCAGTGACTAAGTCAAACAGCTGAGATGGCCTTATAATAAAAGGCTGTCATTTGTTATTAACAGACTACAGTGTCTCCAGATCTGTTTCTTATAGCTGTGTGTCTTTCCATTGTTGCGTTGTCGCGAAACTGTAATTTGAATACAGTTGAACCTCCCCTTGCGACCAACTCTCGTAAGCGACCACCTCTCTTGGGCGACCGCTTTTCCAAAATACCATGATGAAAGTCAAATCACTATAGTTAGAACCTCTCATAAGTGACCACCTCTCGTAGGCGACCGCGACCACTTCTAGAGATGACAGTTCGCAATTTTCTTTTGTTTTTAACCTCCCGTAAGCGACCACTTGTCACACGCGTCCTCATATCTATCGCCTGACGTGTCGGAAGTTGGACAAATTGCCTTTGTAACATTATCACGTGTATTCTTGGGTAGTTCAAGGGACATGAATGTCACAATCGGGCCGATACCGGGTGTCTAGAAATAGACTTGTCCCATTCGACGTATTAGGTAATTTATCACAGGCAAACCATCAACTGGGATACTGAAATTCTTTGGCAATGTAATTTTGGAAAGTTTAAAAACGTTTTTGTGGCTACTAAACCTTTGGAGTCACCTTATGCTAATAAGTTCAAAATTTAGACCCCTTATGGTCTGAACTCTCGTAAGCGACCACCTAGGCTTGACTTTTTGGGTGGTCGCGTACGGGAGCTTTGACTGTGTATCAAAAATTAAGGGCTCTTCTGGTACGTTACAATTGTAAATAAAATATTTTGCCGTCAGCAGCTGGCTTTATCCGGGGGCTTCCAACAACAGGCCTAGGGGTTTGATAAATTGTGATTTTGTTTCAGGAACAAAAGATTTCATCCGACACACTTCACAAGTGGCCAATCCAAGATGCCCGCGTCGATTTGTACCCACTTTCGACGTCATTCTACTGGGTACCAGTGCCCCGCGGGGATTTCATAAGCTGCTAGGACAGTCAACAGATGCCAGCCATTGCAATGTACAGTGCTGTAGGTCACGTGACTGTTTGCTATCGTTCATCAAAGATGATGAGTGTTATGGGGTAACTGGACTCCTGCCAGGCCATAACAATACAAACCAAGAACCAAGAATTGGTTTGCAAGTTGCCATAGTTGATAGAAATAAAGGTTAGGCTGAGTAAATGTCATACAATAAACAAGCTTTGCGTTGATTGTGATGACTTTTTAAGAGATAATTAACCACCAGAAACTCTAAAACGTTTTAAGGCGCATAGCAATGAATGCCTTTTTTTTTTCAAAATTTAAACTTAAATCACTGAAAAATGCGTGGGTGACCCCAATTTTCTTTTTTGATTTCAACAGTCCTTGCTTCTTTTCCCGCATAGTCATAAACCGCGCAAAAATATCATTGAATTTGGAGGCAATGTCTTCAAGAAATCAAGGTCGTGTAGCTTCCCGAGATGCGCAGAACATATGCGCAGTAGCAAAAGGATCCGCCGCCCTTGAAATACCTCATTTCCTCGAAGAGCGCTCCAGGACGATAACTTTTGTGCTTTTGTTTAGGGGAGGCGATTTTCCAAGTAACTCAAGTTTTAACGGTGATTATTTTGAAAATGGTTTTGAAAAGAGGGAGTACCATTGTGCATAGCGAAATAACCTACGGGCACTTTCACTTTTCGTTTAAGTGAGGAAGCCTGACTTGTCATAAGCCTCGTGGTTTCTTTCAGGTTTTCTCGCCATTTATTTTCTTACATCAATTTTCTTCATTTTTTTCCATCTGTAAATGTTGTATATGGCAAAATAAATATTGTATTGTATTTCGTATTTCGCAGTCTGAATTCACCATTTTGAAGGATTGATTATGCGTCAGTTTTTCAAATTTCTTCAAAGTGGCACATGTATGTTTATTTCTTTCTGGGAAAAATGGCTATGGCTGATTTTTTTTTTTTATCTGCCTTGTTCTCACTTCATAGCGTCTTCGTGATGATGTGGGTGAATTCGTGTATCACAAAAAATACTCAGTTTTAATTTCAGCACAACCAAAACGTAGCCCATTCAAGTAACCCAACCTCGTTGACAGGGTCTCTCATCTTCCTGCCAGCCAGGGGGCGGGAAGGTGAGAGACCCCGGGAACGAGGTTGCAAGTAACCTATTCTTTTCTTACCGTAATTACAGAGGTATCCAGAAGCTTGGATGATGAAGACGAAGACCCAGATGAGCTGGGATCTGATGAAACCGATAATGGATCTCCTACTGCAAAGAGGGTTTCCGCCTCTCTAAAATCGCAATCAAAACCTGGAAAACCTCAGCAAGAAAGCGCTCAGTTGAAGGCCAAACTTCAGTCTCATGAGAAGATCCCAGTGTCGCTCGGATCGACAAATTCATCAAGAAAGGGAATCAGCGATAAGAATTTTGCGAAGCAAAAAATCACTTCTAGGCCGACAAAATCCTATGAACATATCACTACCAAGTCACATACAAGGCGTCCGAGTATTGAGGACAGCATTCACTCGAAATTATCAAGGCAAAAGGATATCACTAGACGGGAGAAAACAGTATTACAGACTTCTAAAGGCATTAATTCTCGGGTGAATACTTTGATTGCCAAGAACACAGAATTAAATCGGGAGCCACCAGTTGATAATGCACCAGGACACTCAGACGCTGTACACAAAGTGTCGAAGATGGTGGGATCTGCTGGAACCAAAACCAAAGTCACCGCTATACCAACACAAAAATCCAGAAATGCCACTGGACAAAGGCAATCTCAAACAACCCATACCAAGACAAACTCTAGGTCAGCACACGATGTTACTGCTATCGGAAAATCTAACGGATCCAAATATATACCAACACAAAAAGGCAGGATTGCTGCTCACCTAAGACAGGAATCTCAAACAGCTCATACTGAGGAAACCTCAAAATCGACACACGATGTTATGGCTATCAGAGAATACAAGGGATCCAAAGGATCGAGATATGGTGAAATACACCATAAGGATGATTTTAAAAATCCTGGTTCCGCCTCTTCAAAGAAGTGGTTTTCACCACGTGTTTCAGAATTTAGGTTGGGAGAAGCAAGTTCTCATGACGATGAGAGCTCAACCAGTGAAGATGATGAAGAGTTCAGTGGAGATGACCATTATTTTAGTGGAGAAAGTGATTTAAGTGGAGATGAAAATTCGAGTGGAGCCGTCCGAGAATTGAGTATAAACGATAATAGTTTGAGTGGAGACAACGGAAAGGTAATAAGTCGTAATAAAGAAGTGAGTGACGGAGATGGGGACTGGAGTGGATCCAATCAAGATTTTAGCGGTGGTGAAAGTGATTTTAGTGAAGACGATGACAATTTAAGTGGAAGTGATAGTAATTTGAGTGGAAACTTAAATAGCATACTTAAGATAAGTGACGCTCCTGTACATCTCCACGAGTCTAAAGCCAGAGGCAAAGCAGACGACAAAACTAGGAAGACAGGTCATGCGGATAACAAGAAACTTAAAGACAGGGAGATAAGCACAGAAGAACGAAGGAGACCGCAGAACAAAGCTTCTGTGGAGAAGAACAAAAAGAAGGACGAGGAAACAAAGAAAAGCGATCTTGTTGAAGATCTGGATGACCTGGGATCAGATGACATGGACAGTAAAGCAACATCAAGGGAGCTTGTTAGGTTGCCGCAAACAACTAACATTTCCAAGATAGTCAAACACGGTAAAGAAACTCACAATGAACGTATCAAGTCGAAAGAGCTCACCAAGATAAGAAAGACAATCGATCTTGTTGAAGATCTGGATGACCTGGGATCGGATGACGAGGACAGTAAAGCCACATCAGGGAAGCTTGTGGAATTGCGGAAAAAAGCTAACGTTTCCAAGACATTAAAGCACGGTAAAGACAATCAACATAAACGTCTCAAATTGAAAGAGCTTGGCAAGGCGGGAAAGAAAATAGATCTTGTTGGTGATATTGGCTTGGATGATGATGGCAGTGGAATGGTATCAAGAAATGACGTAGGATTGGCTGAGACAAGGAGTAGTTCGCAAGCGATGAACCATGGTAAAAGCAAAGAAAATGGACGGCGTCTGAAATCCAAAGTGAAGAAGACCAATAAAAGTAATCTTGTTGAGGATCCGGATGATCTAGGATCGGATAATGATGACAGTAAAGTATCGTCAAGAACAGTTGCGAGATTGCATGCAAAATCTAGCATCCCAAAGGTAGCAAAACACGACAAAAAGACAGACAATGAAGAATATCTGAAATCCAAAGAGGGAGGGAATACAAAGAAAACCGGTCATGTTGAAGATCCAGATGATCTTGGATCAGATGATAACGACATGGTTAAAAGTAACTTAGAACACAGTGGACTCGCCTCAAGAAAAGGCTCGGGTTTGCCTCAAATAACTAGCCATGCAACATCTCTTATTTCAAAGACAACAAAGAATGCTACGAAGACAGGGAACGAACATATTAATTCTAAAGAAGAAGGAAAGACAAGACAGAAAATCGATCTTCTTAAAGATCTGGATGAACTTGGCGCGGATGACAATGACAGCTTCAGAAGTAAAGACGAACACAGAAAAGCAACATCGAGAAACGTTGTGGGTTCGTCTCAGAGGAACGGCCTTGTTTCAAAAAAGGGAAGCACAGCATCACCAAAATCCAGTAGTAGAAGTGTACAACCAAAGTTGAGGGAAAAGAATACGAAAAAGGCTTCAAATACATTAGCTAAAGAGATTAGAAGACTTAAAGACAGTAACAATAAATTAAACAATATTTCAACTATCAAAGTAAAGCCTCGTCACACGGCAAATACATCGCTTGTCAAAAGCAATGAAAATACCCTGAATGAGAGAAGTCGCAAAGAGAAAGACAGTGCCAAGCCAAATACCGCAAGTCTCAGCTTAAAATCCGGGAAAAACGTACATCGCATTGCAGCCACTGAAGAACGGAAAGCAAAGCATCGAGATGAAACTAAGCAAACAACTTCAAGACCGTTGGCATCCACTACAGGAAAACATGTGAAACAGTTTGGTATCAAAAAGACATCTGAGGAAAGTAGAAAAACAAAGGTAAATGGCACAAGGCTTGCCGATAAGAGCCCAAAGACTCGTCAATCCAATGCCAATCGCATGAAGAAGGGAACTGAACATCGTCACCAACCCGTTGGGAAGAAGAACAACGCAATTGGTACACAGTCTGGAAAAGCAACAAAAGTAGCCCCATCTAGTAACGTACAAGTCAAGCATAGTGTTAAACAAACAGAAAACGAAAAAATGTTGATGCAAGCGTCTGTCAATAAAATTAAACACAATTTGAAAGACCGAATAGCAAGCACAACGTCCACTTCTGACGTTACTGTGGCCAAATCAGTTATGAAAGCAAAAAACACGAAAAACACGTTTAACGAGCGTGAGACATCGAGCACTGTACAAGGAAAGAAGACGCTAAACTCGAAGAAAACACCGTTCAAATTAAAAAGTAACCACAAGTTAGGAAGTCGAATAAGGCCCGGTAAGAAGAAAGGGAAAATAAAGTCCTTGAACACATCGTCCAAACTAGAGGACGTAGATGATCTTATGAAGTATGCGCATCGGAAAGGTTTTGCTAAACATCAGGGAACAGTGAGAAATCATGTTAGGAGTTTTGCTCCCACCAAGAAACGAGCGAAATTTGTTAAAACAGCCACTCTGCAGCAACAGTATAAGAGCAAGCCAAATCGCAAAAAGATAATGCAAGGGCAACCAAAAATGTCTGTTCATACCAGTGCGACTAAAAGATTTATACAAAAAGAGAAGTCTTCACACGAGAAAAGGCCACACTCTCAACATCCACCATCTTCATCGTCAACCAAAAAAGGAACGTTTCCAGCCAAACACTTTCACACAACACCAAGCGTCAGTTTGCATTTTGTTCATTCTAGAACTATGGAACAAGTATCGTCAAAAAAGAACCGTTCCTTCCCATCCCATCCAACCTTTTCACCAAATATCCATGCTAAAAGTGAAGGAAGAAGTGTATCTTTGGGAAATAACAGCGCGTTTAACACGGCGTTTCTTTCAATCAAACAACGCAGTAATGAAAATGTTCTGGATACAAAAGATGGCTTGTTATCGCATTTTCATAAGGTTGCCAACGGCACTGACGGTGTTGAATTTTCAGTAAAGTCTGGCAGAAAACGCCACAAAGGAAAGCACTCAATGAAAGATGATTCAATTGAGGTTGAAGATTTAGGGGACGCTGATTTTGATATAATGATGTCAAACGATATTCCACATAAGGATTTGCCAAAAAAGGCCAAGGGCCATAAACATACAGCGGACATCAAAGAGAAAGAACGTGGAATGAAGATTAAAGACAGAGGAAAGGGCAAGAAAAAGAATAACAAGGAGGAGAAAGGAGAAGATGACGAGGACAGTGAAGAATCAGGAGAGAAGTCTTCTAGGAGTCATTCTCAAAAAGAAGAAGACAAAAGTAAAGAAAGAAAGAATCCCCACCACCGAAAAACTGACCATGGTGATGATAACGACGGTGAAAACCATTCTTCGAAAGAAGAAGATAACAATAGGAAACATAAGAGAACAAGATCGCATCACAGTAAAAATGATAAGTCAAGTAGTGAAGAACAGAATAGTATTGAACGTGGACATCATCATAAGAAACACAAACACAGAGCCATGGAAACTGAAAAGGATGATAGTGGTGATGGTGATGATAACTATAGTGCCAAACGTGTGAAACACAAAAAGAAGCACCATGAAAATGCCAAAACAGAGGTTGACTCAAAGGACGCTGTAAAGACAGAACGTCATCACCATCACCATCAGCATCATCATAAGACACATGTGGAGAGATATGATGATAACAGTTGGGTGGGGAAGATTATTCCTGGAAAAGTGAAAGTTACTTATGAAGAGGACAGTAGCAGAAAGCGACATCGAAAACACAAGATTGAACACGAGAAGAAAGAGGCTCATCGTAAAAGGAAACACAAGTTGAGAGCACGAGAGAATCGGAAAGACGACAATGAAGAAACAGAGGTAAAAAACAGTCACAGTCGGGCTAATCATAAACACTACGTTGAAGGTGATGAATACAAAAAGAGAGAAAAGCATACACGGTACCACAAGGACAGGGAAGAATATGAAAGAAAGGAAAAGGCTAAAAAAGAAGACAACGAGGAGAGACAAGAAGATGCAGAGAAGAGTACTGTTGTGAACTACGAGGCGGTTAAAACTGGTAGGCATAGATTTTTTCATCATGAGGAAGACGACGAGAGCCACCACCATGAGGAACAAGAGAAGCACCGTAAAAAAGAGCACATACACCGACATGATGATAGTGGCGATGATGAGGATAACTCGTCGAAAAAAAGGAAATATGATGGTAGGGATGATGACAATGATGAAAGCCAAAAGAGTGACGATAGTCGCAGGAAAAATGACGATGATGCAGATGACGATAATGATGAAAAAGAGGAACGTCACAGAGATAAAGCCAAAGAGAGTCAAGTTGTTTTGGGTGAAGATTCTGAAAGTGAGGATGAAGATGACAAGAAACATGCGGAACAAAGTGAGAGAAGACATCACGAACACAGACACGGTTATGAAAGAGATGGAGATGAAAGAGAGGATGTGAGAAACCATTCGGAGGATCACAAAAGCCAGTACTCTGGAGATTATCGTAAATCTACTCTTCATAACAAACATCACCATGAAAGGCACTGGGAGTCGAAACCTCAGCATCACGAATCTCATTTTGAGTCTAAAGAACCTGACAGGGATGATAATGATGTTACTGGCGACAGAAGACGAAACTTCAGGAAGTCTTTTATATATCACAAGGAAGAGGACGAAGAGCGAAGATCAAGGCATCACGACAGTGCGAGGCACAGAGAAGAGCAGCGAGGACGTGACGTGAATGCGAATTCTGAATATTCTGAAGATCAGGACAGAGAATTTAACGCTAATGAACACCATCGACACCCAAGCTATCACCATCGTCATTATCGTTATAAACCTCGTGTTACGAACGATCGAAAAGAAGAGAAAGACCGATATGAACCAAATGGCGTTGAGTATTATCATGAGGTGCAACATGATGAGCCAGAACACTTTCCAAGGCATCACAAAATAAATGAAGATAGGGAGAATGAAGAACCGCATCACGATGAGTCAGAATCATTTCAGAGGCATCAAAATATAGAACACAGGCCAACCGAGGAATCAGAAGATAATTATGGACATTTTCAAAGGGAAAAGGAAGCTCATCATGCAGAATACGTGTCTCATGAAAATGATCAGGATGGATGGAAATTTAAGGCATACCATGATCGTCGCCATCCTCAAGGAGATTCGCATCAACGCCAACAAGAAGGTTCGTACGACAATCGCTTTATTGGAGACGATGCTCCTCCTGACCATCCAGATTATTATAATGAACGCCACAATTTTAAACCCAAGCACAGGAAGAAAGGACACTGGAAGGATCGCCACCGCTATCATAAAGAAGAGTATCAATATGAGGATTCTGGCGGATCATTCGACGCATCGTCGTGGAATCCTAGTGAAAACTACAACGAAGATAGCTTTTATGGAGGAGAAGGTAATTACCACAAAAAGAAGCATTGGAAGAAACATTGGAAACACAAACATCGTAAAGATCGGCAGAGCTATGATTACTGGGGCTACGGGGACCGGAATCCGTATTACTACGATTATAGGTACCACAAGTTTCCATCTCGCTATGAACATTACCCACCGCAGCCTAGTCCTCCTTTTGACTGGCATAACAGGTACAAAAGTTATGATCGATGGAAACCCAAGCCAAGCAATTGGTACCCTGCACCTCAGCACTGGGAAAAGAAGGAGTCGTGGCGACATCATCCGAAGTGGCGACAATTCCAAGAGAACAGGCCAACTGGATACCAGTGGAACAACTATTATAACGACAACAGCAACGGTGATGAAAGAGATGCAGGTCAACCCAAACCTACGTCAAACCCTGGAGATCCGTCAAGCTTTTTTCGACCTACCGGCCCAAGATGGCAACAACCCGATGCAACAGGGGGAAGTTTTAGAGAGACTCACTGGCCTCTTGGTCAAAATAGAGGTCCTGATAAACAATACCAAGACTGGAGCCAGAGTATACCTTCTGAGCCATTACGTCAGGATGAAAGTGGGTACAGTCCACAAGAGCATCCTTCATATGGTGCTCTACCTCGGCCACAAGCTCATGTCCCCAGGCCAAACGTTCAAATGCAGCCAACAGGAGTACAGTCAAAATATGTACCTTCCGCCTCTCGACAAATTCCATCTAGAGTTGGTAATCAAACAAGATTTCGCCCCACGGTTCGCCGACAATATCTAGCCACTCCACCCGCCCTAGTTTCAACTCCAACAAATATTAGCAAAATCAAAAATCTTATGAACAAGTTGAACTCACCACCTTCCGCTATCGAAGGCCAACAGCCAAGTAGTGTTCCAAAACCTCAGAATAAACCAAACATTGAAAACGTTATTCCAAAGGTGAATTTGAGCAGCAATAAGGAGAAGCAAGATAGGAATCGCCTGAATGGCTTTTTCAAAGAAGAGAATGCAGGAAAGAAGTCTGACATTTCGCGACCAGCAAACAGCAGCAAAGGACTGCCAGCAAGGAATTCTTCTTCTTCGGGTAAAAATTATTCTGTTGTTCATGTAGAATACGCATATATACTAAACTGAAAAGGTAACGACATCAATCATTTCAAGTATAGGCGCATATATTTTGTAGAATTCTTAGCTGAAAAAATTCGCTACAGTTTAAGGGCACAAGTGCCTCTCTGGGTGTTAACTGAATAGTTTAACTTTTAAGGTAAAAATCGAAGCCTGTTTTTAAATGTAAGAAGGCTGTATTTAAAGGAAACTTCCACTCTTAAACTAGACAGTCGAAAATTGTCGAGAACACCGTGTTATTTCAAATTACGTTGGAAAACATACAGCAATCATATTTTTTGTGTCAGACGTCATAAAATCCAAAATGGCGGCGGGTGGGAAATTTGAAAGCCCAAATAGACGGTAATTACATTCAAATTTTTTGGACACTGAAATGTGCTTTTTTGCTTGCCCAAGCAAAACTGGAATTTAGACATTAAAGAGATTTAGAATCGCGTTTACGGCAAAAGGAAAACGTGAGATGTGTGTTTATGTTTTCTTGAAAAACTTATTAGAATAGATTAGAATAGTGCAAAATATTTCTAACCTTTAACGCTAACATTAAACTGCTCAATTTTACTGAGAAACGTAAAACAGCGAGCGGAAAATATAGGGTAAACATGGTCACATGGTCATTTCTGCCGTTTTACCGTTTGCCGTAAACGTTTTTCCATAATTTCGCAAATGCAAGTGTGTCTGTCCATGTAAAACTAAAACGTAAATCAGTTGGTTGTTCGACACTGCACATAATTTTACGCTGTTTGATGCACCCACGTGGTTAAACTTTGATGACTTCAATCTCTCTTTCAGCAAATACTTCACATCATGCGCCACAAAACCCACACAAGACCACATTGATGCCACAGACCACCCAAGCAACAAATAAAACCGCAGTAGCTCACACCTCCCCGATGCAGAAAACTAGCAACCACACAAGCAAGCCGTCTAAAGCTGCACAGAACATTTCAACAACAGCTGTGCCCACACATAAGAGTACTACTGCAACTACCCCAGCAGTGCCCGACTTTGGAGACGTGTCCCAAACTGATGACTCACCAGGTACAATTGAATAAATTTTATAATAAAATCACAGCTATGTCATGTTCATAGATGAAAACAAAGAAGAACTGCCA
>NW_028145713.1:1912500-1972500 GCF_977016875.1 Pavona decussata
GATTTCAATACAACTTGTTTAAATCTTCTTTTCCCACCTAGTTTAAAATGCACAAAATTACCTTTGAATTTGCATCACAGTTTCTCGGAACATCCCGAGAATGTATGCGTAGTAGGAAAAGGAGACACCTTCCTTGAATCAAAGGATGCAGATATTTGAGTTTACATTCAAAAACTGATTAATAATTCATAAGCCCATTGACCTATCAAATGGTCGACAAAACATCACGCGCAGTGGTTTTAAAACCCGATAAAACCTCCTCCTTATTAGTATGCGTTGTTTAATGTTTTCTCGTATGCTAATTTCGAACGTTCACAAAATAATCATTGTTATGAACTTTCTTGACACACGCTTTTCCAGGAAAGTTTTTGAAGCTGTTAAAAAAACTCGCAGCACGTGTGTCCACTCGGCTGCGCTTCGTGGTTTTAAATCCCGATAAAACACTGCTGCTCTTGTTTTAAACATTACCGGTTAGGCAGCTAAAACGCATACTTAGCTTTTAGTGGGACAAGGCGGAACAATTTTTAATATGCCCCCCGATTATTTTTTGTCCCATCAGGTTTCGTCAAGCGACGTTGCGAGGCCGATTCAAGATGGCTGCCACCAAATTTTAGTGACTGCGTTTCTAATGATTATCAGACTCTTTACGACAAGGTACAAGAAGCAAAATATTAACGAATAATATTAACGAAAGTTGATATTCAGACAACAAATATTAGGGAGCTTAAGTACAGACGTTTTTGAGCCACGGACGGTAACCGGAACTTGAATTTTTTCGTTTTGGGGGGTTTTCACGCCATCGCGTTTGTAACGTCAAGCCACAGTCATCAACAAGAGCTTTTCCTGTCCGTGGTAAGGAGCCGGACCACGCCGTGGCTCACGAACGTCTGTGCTTAAACTCCCTATTTTCTCTTCGATAACCGGAGCCGGAATAGGTTTAACCCCTTAAGTGTCATTGTCTGAGAAAGTGTCCCAGGGGCCAAAACTTGTGGTCAACCGATTTGGCTGAAACTTGGCACAGAAGTTGGTTGCCATGAGATATTTGAAAAGCCAATTTGGCTCACTTCTCTGACTTTAAAGGCTGGTTTCCATATGATCGCGGATCGCAGATCGCAATAAGGTCTGCGATCGTCTGCGATCATATGGAAACCAGCCTTTAGATAGAACATGGTTCTATCTTCTGCGATCGTCTGCGATCGCGATCGCAGGCTCGCAGACGATCGCAGAAGTAGTTTCCATATGATCGCAGACGATCGCAGAGGTTTACTTTGTAGTTTAAAAACCTAGTACCCATCAAACAGCACAAATGATGAAGGCCTTACCTCGATATAACGATCTTTCTAAACGATGCTTGAATTTTTCGTTGATTAATATTCAGTACCGGCAAGTCATAATTCTTCTCCGTTGCTCCAAGCATGAAAAGTCTCTATATTTTGTCAGGCCTGATTTTTATTATGATTACAAGATAAAGTTAGCTCAGTTAACGAAAACGTTCGTTAGCATATAATCTATGTCTGTTAACAGCCTGAACAGTTCTTGTAAATACCCACCAGTAAGGGAAAATGGCCATGCATACATAGATACAATTCATGGCAACCAACTTCTGTGCCAAGTTTCAGCCAAATCGGTTGACCACAAGTTTTGCCCCCTGGAACACTTTCTCAGACAATGACACTTAAGCCGTAACAGTGATCAGCAATGATCTAATTCCTCCTTGTACTATTAATGCGTATTCAACCGCTGAGGTCATGAGAATTAAGGATATGATCACCGAAGGTGATTTTCCTTGTTATTTTAATAAGGTCTCCCCAGTACTTTTATAAGAAAAGTATGGGGACAATTGCAAGATAGGAGAATTTGTTCTTTGTTATTAGGGGGTTGTTTTACACTGTTTTCACTGTCCTGTCTAATTAACCACTAAACTTGTCTGCGCGCAACGCTGGTATGTTTATAACGCCTCACTGTTTTTAAGTCAATGTCACCCGAGTCTCCAGGAGTTTCATCTACCCATTCAAGCAAACTATTTCTTCTCTTAAGTTACACGGTTCGGGAGCAGCAGAATATTTTTACCTTCCCCCTCGTGTTCGGCGACACGTTCTACCATTTCCTTTTCTGTCTTGTGACCCTCGGCTTTTGCAAAATCTCGCTTCCCATCACTTAGTTTCACAAAGGCAGTAAGTTGTTCTATCGACAGTGAAAATGGTTTACTGTAATTCATTGTACAAATTCTTCTCAACCCCCTAAGTGGATGATACACATGGAATAAAATTATATGCAACCCACGTGTTCCTACTCTTTTTAGTCCAAAACGTTGGCCAGTGGAGCAGACCCCAGTACCCTCATCCGGGAACTCTCACAGCTGACCACTCAGAACATTGACAACTCGTTGATCTTTGGTGGCGACTTGAACCGAGCCACCGATATTATGGCAGCGGTTGTTCAGCACATTGGACAAACGGAACTACTGGAAATAACAGGAGAGGATGTTGAGGTACACTGAACATCGCATAAGTTAGTACGAACCTGTATTAAGGACGGTGCCTACTATTGTTACTGCGCATACGTTCTGCGCATCGCGAGAAACTCGGGTTTCCTATGGGTGGTGCCTACTAATACAGGGATATTTTTGCGCGGTTTAAAACTATACGCAGAAAGCAGAACTTACCAAATGCTTTTGGTATCTCAAAAGAAAATTGGGGGTAACCATGCATTTTTCAGAGATAATTAAGCTTAAATTTAGCAAAAAAGTCCTATACGTTGCTTTATATTTTGGCGTTTTTTAGAGATATTATTGCTTAATTATCTCTGAAAAATGCATGGTTACTCCCAATTTTCTTTTTGGATTCCAATAGCCCTTGCTAAGATCTGCTTTTCCCGCATAGTCATAAACCGCACAAAAATACTTCGGTATTAGTAGGCACCGTCCTTAAGCGGTCGCCCTCACTTGGTTAGGAAGGTTCAGTGATAAAATGGTATGACAAAGCGGGAGAACATGGCACAGAAACGGATTATTACAACATTAGCGCCAAGATAGTAAAGTCAGCATTACAGGTCATTAGAAAGTCAATTGCCTGACACGCTATTTGTTACCATATTTGAGTGCTTTTCCTTTACAAAGTGACCGTTTAAAACGGGTCAAGACAATAGAAACAGCTCGTTGGGACTTAGTAAAGGGTGACCGCGAACGCTTAATAGACGTGACTTTAGTACTGCAAAGTGAGAGCCACGTAGCACCTGTGAAATGTTATAGAAATGGAATGAAATTATTTTATTTGAGTGCCAAAATGAGGAATTCTGTCCTTATAGTTCCCCGCACTTGCTAACCCTGAGAAGGAGATTTGGTTTGACGAGGTCAAAGAAGAAGCTTTGATCTCGGCGAGATTTGAACCCACGATTATTTCTATCATATAAGATATCCCGTCAAAGACCGTCATGAAAGTTACCCGGTGGGATCCGACCTGTGACATTCAGCTATTTCAATTAACGTTGTTGGAAATCGGGGGCTACAAGACCGCAACGTGATATTGGTATAGTTTATTACAAGATTTACCAAACTCAGCTATGGTCCGGATCGGATGAATCGAACAGTCTTCCTCGTGTTTGATTTATTATATTACTATTATATAGTGTCAGGTCTATTTTTTTTTTCTTTCATACATTCTTTAAAGCATTCTTTCATTCGTTCGTTCATCCATTCACTTGTTCAGAATTTTGTGAGAGCTAGCAGCAATCTGTTGGACATGACCAATCAACAAGAGTGGTTTCACATCCAGAAGGTAAGAAAATCAAGATATGACCGCCACTTGCATTTGAGCCAATAACACGGAGAGTTCTTGCGCATTCTCCCGAGCCAGAGGCTCATCATAAAATGCTTGACAATAAACAAGATCGAGTAGGATTTTGGAAATGTTGGTTTTTGAGGAGAGGAGAAAACCGGAGTATCCGGAGAAAAACCTCGGCGTAAGGGCGAAAGCCAACAACAAACTCAACCCACATGTGACGCCGAGTCCGGGAATCGAACCCGGGCGGATTGGTGGGAGGCGAGTGCTCTCACCACTGCGCTATCCCTGCTCTTGAACTCTTGAAATAATTGAATTGATAGAGGTTTCAGGTTTTATTTGTTTCTTTGTTTTTTTTTTTCAGATCATTGCTGTGATCGCAAAAATAATTGTGTTGTTGTTTTCTATGTTTAAGAATAAGCCCGGCACTGCAGATGTGCTTCGATCAACGGAAATGTTCGCGCTTCAAGCGGCTATAAGACTTCCTCGGGAGGATATGGCGGAACCCACCATCACAGATAACATCAGTGAGTTAGATACGATAAAAAAATCAACTTTGTTTAACGAGGGTGACACTTAACAGTCTGATGGGCCTCAGGCCGGGGACATCCATTGTCCCTACTAGGGACAATGGTGACACTTGATAAGTACGTGGGTAAATAAAAGATTGTATTGTATTGTATTGTATTGTATTGTATTGTACTGTACTGTACTGTACTGTACTGTACTGCACTGCACTGCACTGCACTGCACTGCACTGCACTGCACTGCACTGCACTGCACTGCACTGCACTGCACTGCACTGCACTGCACTGCACTGCACTGCACTGCAATGTTAGGGTAACTACTAGGGTAATGTTTTGGGTATTATATTGCGCAGCTGCCGGTATTGTTCGTGCGAAGGCATAGACTTAGCAGTAGGGACGCCAGCACGAACCACGGAGAGCGGTGAAGCGCGCAGCGCGACGCGCGCCAGAGAAAAAAAACTTTAACTGGCCTCACGGACGTTCTCCTTGCGGCTCTGCGGAAAAAACTCTTGCTTCGCGCGAATAATCCAGTCAGCTATGTCGGCTATTGCAGAATCTGTTGTTTTACTGTTTTAACCGATGATGAGCAAATGATGTTTTTATTGCCCCTTAGTAATCAAGATGGACCGCAAATCACCTGGAGATGGTGGCCTGACCTTCCCAGATTTCTCTAATCCAAAGATCGACCGCTGGGATGCCAGGCGTGACATCATTGCCCTTCCTTCGTCTGTCTTTGATCGAAGTACGCAGTATACCACTTGAAAATCCTGCTAATAAAATAACAATGAATTGATTAGCAACAATTAAAATGCGGCTAACAAATCTGAAAACCATGAGATATGTAATGTTTAAAACACGAGCAGCAGTGTTTTATCGGGATTTGCGCCGAGTGGTTTTAGACCCGATAAAACACGTGCTGCGAGTTTTTTGAACGGCTTCAAAAACATTCCTGGAAAAGCGTGTGTCAAGAGAGTTCATAACAATGATGCTTTTGTGAACGTGGAAATTAGCATACAAGAAAAACCTTAAACACCGCATACTAATAAGGAGGAGGAGGAGGTTTTATCGGATATAAAACCACTGCACGTGATGTTTTATCGACCATTTGATAGGTCAATGGGATTATGAATTATTAATGAGTTTTGAAGAAGTCTCGTAACTACAAGAAACTCAGAGTACCAAAAGAGCTTACACAACTTTAACTTAAATGTTATTGCCCACATAAAGAAAATTAATATTTTAGAAATATTTCCTCCCTGTTGCGTTTCTTAAACCAAGATACAGTAGTGTTTAAAACCGAGTGTCGTAAAACTGTAACAAAGTAGTCCCTTGCGAACGGCACCAAGCGGTGTGAGTCAGTCACGATTAGTTTTCCTACACTGATTGTTTTTCGAGAACGTGGCGCGAGATTCTTGTAAGATAATTACAGATCATAGAAAAGCAAAAGGCCTTTTTAAGCCCCGTAGTTTGTGAAACTCAGAAAGGGAGCGAAATTGAACATTTTAGTGTAATAAAGTTTATTGAGCATTCCTTCAGTTTTTCGGATGCCCCAAAACGTTCGACACTTACTTGAAAACTTGTCTACCTGTTGGAAAGTTTAAGCCAAACCAAATCACGTCTGTGTTCAAACGCAGTTAAATGTAAAAGGAAAAAAATTAGAAATTCCCTGAAAGATAAGGTTCTTCTTTGAGAGCTCAAAGCTGGTATGTTTTCTTGTGAGTCTGTGAGTTTACAAAATTATTTTACGATTTACAAAATATGTGTCAGGAACCATTAGGCACACAGCGCCGACTTTTCTCCAGATACCTCTCTTCAGTTGAACCTTTTTAGTAAACAGCAAAATGATTTAGTAAAAAAATACATAAACTGATATATTTTCAGGAGAAGTCAATACAGCCAGTATCAGCTTCAAAAGTCTGCCATATTTACTGCCGGACTCCAATGTAAGGTAGGGCGGCACTTAATCAAATTAATCCCTGTATGCATTTCGCTTTTAATATACAACTCTTAACTGATAATTCATCTCCGCACAGTACTGGCCTTGGCCCGAATTCAAAAGTTATATCCACGGTGATGCACCCCCACCCCCAGGGAAGGATTAACCCACCCGTGACAGTTGTTCTTAGCCATATTAAGGTGAGTATGAGGCAGAAAGAGGTTGATGTTTACAATTTTTAATGCAAACGTCGAAGGAAAACATTCCAGTAATTATATACCGGTATTAGACAGAGCCATATGCAGGCGTTGGCGTATTGCCAAACAGTTTCGAGTTTTTTCCAACTTGCGCGAGTTTCAGGTAATATGAGACACTGAAAAGCGAATCGCCATCATGTTTACCCAGCCTCGTGCAAAACACGGGGAGTGCACGATACATTAATAGCATGACAATATTGAATATTTAACCAGCAAAACAAAGCCAACTGGGAGCTAACGATTTTATGATCAGATCCTGAGTACGTATTTGAATGGTAAATAAATGATTGTAACTACATCAAATACTCATAAAATGTGAACTCTGGATAAAATATCTCACATGAAAGACCCTTGCAGTTAAGAAAGAGACTTGAATAGTTGCAAAGAGTACAGTCAGTTTGTAAACCCAACGCCAAAGAAAACATCACTTAGTTTATTGTTCCAACATGTAAGTTACTTGGAAATATAAAATCGGGTTATTTGAGCTATTTCGATTTTATACTAACGCACGCGCAGAGCGATTGTTTTTGCTCATTAAACTTATTGTTTTGTGGCGTTCTCGTTGCCGTCACCGTGGTCGTTACGTTTGTATTTACCGCATTAAATCGTTTCTTGTCTTCCTTGTTTACACAGAGGAGGAGAGGAAATCCCAAGTGTGTATTCTGGGACTACACACTAAAGTGAGTACAAACCATCTCTCCAGTGAAGTCATGTTTGATTTTAAAGAGACAATCTATTTTTAAGCAAAACTTTGAAAACACAAAGAACACTTTTTCATCAATGCCAGCCAAAAATAGGTTAGATATTTTTGAAAACGACGATACTAGTGCAAGGGAAATTATTCATAAATATTTCCTGCTCCGAATGACCAAAATAGAAATGACAACCAACTTGAAAACTTCGGTTCGTTGTGTGTTAAATAAAATTGGTAGTAACTTATTGTTGATCATTTTTTCTCAGTGTGAAAATTCACTTGATTACATCTGATGTTCGCATATCCAGAAGCAATTCATGTGTGAACAAAGTATTTAAATATACATTTTGCTAATATTTCACCAAAACGCTGCTGGATAATCCTTTAAGTTGTTGTTTCTGTGAGAGTAAAATATCCAGTCTGTTGAATATCACGCATTTAATGCTTCCTTGCAGCCGTTTTCATCGTTACGTACGCCGTCGACCAATCTTCCAGTTGTCATCTTACTTTTAAGTAAGAAACTAGTTGTTATTTTCGCCTTATCTAGCCCTCTAACTGATACAGCGTGGGTGTAGCTTTACCCCTAAGGTAACTCAGGTCGAGAAATGCGAAACACTACACGCAAACTATGAATGAACTATTTTTCCTTTTGTCCCCAGTCCCCATAGAGGCGGCGCGTGGTCATCTCGTGGTTGTTGGCTTGCTTTTAGTAATCAGACCCACTCGATCTGTCAGTGTAGCCATCTTTCAAACTTTGCAGTACTAATGGATCTTTCATCTGACGAGGTAAGAGGACAAAAAGTGCACTATATAATAACCAGTTGCAGTGATGTATTTTATTTCCGATCCATGGTCCATCTCCCGGCGGTGGTATTGTCATCAACCAGTAATCAACCAATGATCCCTAAATTTTTAAAATACCGTTTAAGGTATCTCGGCCCTGTCCTATGGTCGAAATTTAGCGATAATGTGGGAGATTCCAGTTCAATAAACATACATAGTTTAAGAAATTTACAAGGAAACTAACTCTTGAGGACGTAATAACTGAAAAAAAAATGTCATTCCTGCTTGTTTTTATGTAACAATAAATTGGTAATGGAATGAATGTGATGGAACATTTTAAGCCTGTTGAATAAATAAGAATGATGCATTACTCAGTAAGCGACACAGGCATACTCGGAAAAAAAATCCGAGTGCTCCTATCAGGAGTCAAATCTAAGACCTTCCGATTACTAGTTTACTACGTTTAAGTTTACCTACTACTGTAATCTAGATGTTATTGACACGTTAATAAAGTTGCTGTTTTTGTTGCCGTTGCCTGAACCTGTAAATTTCTAACCACTAGTTTTGTTAATGCAGCATAATGAGGTTTTATTCTATTTTTGTTATATAAGTGGTTAACAACTATAGTTCTGTACCCAAGATAAGCAAAAAGACGCCGTTTAAGCTCCATTTTTAAACACTCTTCTGTGGCACCATGCCGCCGGACCCCTCTAGACGATCATGGCTTTAATAATTGCAAGAGTCCGTTAGTAGTGTACCGGATTGCATTGACATTGGAGCTGGTTGGTCAAATGCGAGCTACGTCTCTGCTAGCTGTAAATATCCAATGATGACTTCCGCTCAGGTCGTTGAAGCGTCTGTCAATGCCATCTCAAACAGTCCTTCTCAGGACTACCCTCACCCGGATGATCATTCTTTACGTACTTATGACATGACTGCTGGGTTCAAACCATTTGCACATAGATGTTAGCTAAGTTAGGGGTTAAAACCGGTTAATGTGAGATTAGAACATTTGGCGGAACATTTTATCCTTAAATGTGCGGAAAACGTTGTTCAAACGAGTTCTTGTTTCTTCACAGAGTTTACAGAAGGAGCAAAAGAGAGAGAAAACCATGGCTCTGATGTGGATTGGTATTCCTGTGCTGATCGTGGGAGTAATTGGTGGCCTGTACATGTCCTTCAGCTGGTGAGTTTGCGGACTTTTCTACCACAACAAGAAACAGTTATAACTTAAAACCACTATTCTCAGCGATGAATTAGTTCAAAATTTCATTGGAAATGTTAGGATTTCCTTAAAGTATCTTGAACTCAATCCATTTGTCTCTGAAAATCACAGGAACAGAAAATCAGGAATACCCAGCACCGTAACGAGGCCTTCAACTTCACGTGAGTAGTTATTTTTGCCTTCATTAAACTAATAGGCCATTTCCGAGTCGCTGTGAGCCTCATTATGAAAGAGTGTAAAGCTTTTCATATGAACTTTAGTTTTGTTTGCATATGAATGAAAATTAATTTTCCTTATAAAAACTTTGTACTTAGCCTCGCTTTCATAATTAGGTTCAAAGCTACTCGGAAATGGCCTATTAAGAATGCCTGTTAGAAATTTGCTAAGATAATGTTTTGCCTTAAAAAGTCATTCGCTACTAGCAAGCTGATAATTCCCAGCAGCAACAAGAAAAAGCTATCATTTTCAAGGTTGTAAAGTCTGATTAGCTAAATGTCGAGTTTGTCCACGCAAGGAGAGTGACTGAATAGGAAAAGGGAAGGAACTGAATGGAGTCCTATCGTATTTACCAAATGACTTCAATTTGTCTACCTTGACTTCCTTCATTCCTCACCTTTGAACGTGGGCTACAAAATTAGGTGTTTTCAGTCATGGCGAGTTGTTGACTTGAGCTTCTAGTATAGTAAATATGCCTCAAGTCTGATGAGAACTAATAACCCATCTCAACAAAATAAGATGTTATTCTGCAGCTTAACAGGTTTTTGCATGTCTGTTCCTAGTAAACGAAAAAACTGGCTTGCTCGGTCAGAGAGTGGTGACAAGCCAAGTCCGTGAGGAATTCCCGCCATCGCCAACACGTGACCTCTACCGCGCGCTGTCTCCTGGGTATTCGCCCACAGGTGACCTTGAGTGGCAAGACGAGTTTGATTTTGACGTAGAGTCAGGTGACCATGGCTTTAAGCAAATGCTTCTACCCAAGCTACAGCTACTGCAGAATCAACTCATTAATGAGTTTTATGACGCCGACAAACTGGAGACGAAAAAGAAGCTGTTACTTGAGTGCAAGGTGAGTTTTCAAATGGTATGGAGTGGTTTCAATTGTGTCGAAAGTAATTCGTATTTGCTTGGTTTTTCTTTGCCACGCTCTGTAATCAGTTAGTAAAACTCGTACCACTTGCTCAACCAATAACAAATGAAATCAAAACCAATCGTGACTTGTTCTCACTTGTTTTCCCGCACTTGGCGCCGATTACATGTGTTTGCTTCGAGTTATGATTGGGTCACTGAGCTGTTTGGTTTCACGACACTCGATTGAGGAACGCTTTGCCTGCATTCATGGACTTGTATATTAATTAACAATTATTCCACGACCGCGCGTTGGATATGAGATGATTATAGCCAACGAGGCGTACCTATCCTCTCATACAAGTTGTGGTAGTTAGGGGGAAAATTCGGGTGATTGGGCTTTTAGTCGATGCTTTAATGCCACGTAAATTCAGTCTCGTACCCAGCTTCTTTAGCCAGTTGTTGGTTGCCTGAAGAGACTGGGGAGATCGATAAAAGCAATTCTTTGATTGGCTGCTCCGTTAACGGCTCTGCCTTTTTACCGCAGGATTTCTGCGGTGAGCAAATTCCAGTACCCGAGTCTCTCCAGGCGATCAACTGCTGGCAAAAAAGCCTGGACATGAGATTGACTTAAACTTTGATTGGTTATCTTGCTGACCAGTGTGAGCCCGTAAAATCATAATGTTTGCGGGCGCACATTTCCTTTTAGATCGTCTTGTAATGTAGGAATTCGTCGGGACTGGCCCAGTCGAACCACATTCTGACTAAAGCTCCATTCACACCAACAAAATATGTTTAATCAAACCAGGTTTAACAAAATGAAAATTGGCAACAGAAAGCTTAAGCTTTGACATAGGATTCAGGTAAACTTTAACCTATGCTTTCATTTGTGCTAAATCTGTAGTCGACAAAAATCCGAAAGCAGCTTTTGTGAAGGAAACAATTTTAAACTGTGTTTAACTAAACAGCTTTTAAACGTGTTTAAGCCTTGGTGTGAATGGGGCACAAGATTACAATGGAATAGAAAGGTTTGGTCTCCAGCAACGAGCCGAAAATAGACTGAAATAGTATTTTTCCTCTACTTTCTGCATCTTTAGCAGAAAAAACAATTCGTCTTTACGATTTGCCTCACAGGACCTTTGGTTCTTTTTCTTTGCCTCGAGGTTACTTTCGAAACATAAATTTTGATATTTTTTCGTTCGCAGTTCCAGGGAAAACCAGAGAGCACAATTGACACCCCAGTTGAGTGTGAAACGGCGCCAGTAGTAGATAGACAAACGGTAAGAAATGTTTCGTGAAGTTTTACAACTTTTAGATTTTTATTTTGCATTGGCCTTGTTGGTATATTTGAGCTAAATCACATATGCCTGGTATTTTTAAAAAGGTTCTTCTTGTATCTGAAGAAATATTTCGAAGCCAGGAAAGTTTCATCGTACTAATGCTTTATTCTAGATGAACTGTGTAAAGATGGTTTTAGAAACACCTCACATGAAAACAGCAAGATGTTCACAATCGCCCATTTTACAGTTTTCTGCTTAGTGACATGGACTTAGAGTTGAAGCAAGGCTGGAGTTGGTTTTGTTTTGATACAAACCTCGGTGCTTTTCAAATGTAAATGCGAACTGCCTTCCCTACGGCCATCGCATAAGATGAGAACCACGGTATCCTGTGTGTCCGCAGAGTTGGCTGGTTAGTCCTAGCCGGGCAAAGAACTGTCTGTCACTGGTGGGGCAGACGTGAGGTTACAATTGAGGCGTTTGCCGCTGTTTCTTTACGCTATTGGCGCTTCCTCTGTGCCTCAGCAGTGCTTTTCTCAGCATCTACTGTCGCCCTGGTGAAGACGAGGCGCCAGGAGGTGCGATCCAGGGCTGCTTGGTCTCAAACTAGTTAGCATAAGAGCGACATGATTTACATGTGAAAAGCAATGAGGTTTGTATCAAAACAATTCAACTCCTCGCTTACACTCAAACACCAGGCCACAAAGTACATAACTGTAAAATGGACTATTCACAATCTCAAAGACGCTTTGATAAGACTTTTTTTCAACTAGTGAATGAATTCACGAGCCTTTGGAGTGGGCTTGGATGACTGGCTGACACATGACCAATCGCTCACTCGCTCTCTCGATTGCTGAGATGTAAAATGTTTTTGTGAATTAGTAGCTCAAGTCTGTTGGCTTGTCGGCAAACTTTTTAACTTCTCTGCTCGAGTCATGTTGTTGTTGAAAAGGTGACTTGCGAATCGTGACATGCGCGTCAATGTGGATTAGGTAGAAGTAAATCAACGTCCAATTGATGTGGCAGCAAAACAAGATGTATAAAATCGAAGAATTAATTTAAAATGTTATCATGTTGTTCCTCTCACAGACCCAAGCAAACCCACAAATTAAAATCGACAATCCAATTCAAATTGGAGCAGGTCAATCTTTTCAAGAAATTGTGAGTATCAATGTTATTTAATAATGTAAGTCTAACGTTTGTCTCACGATGTAGTCACTTTGAGATGAAGATTGCGACCTATCGACTCCTTGTGGGGAAACCAAGACACTACATTTTTTTTATAAGAACCTTTTTTATAACAACGTTGAGGCTGAGATAAACCAAAATTTTAAGATTATCCTAAGAACATTACCCAGGCTGAGAGTCACTTAAGAACATTTATATTTTGCTCATTTGTTTTGTTTTGTTTGTTGTTGTTGTTGTTGTTGTTGTTGTTTCATTCTTTTTTGTACCCACTACACATGAACGTTTTCTGCTTATTCGCCGCAAATCCGGAAACTTTATGTTGCTTTGTGAAACCCTGTGTTCAATGTTTTTGTGAAGCCAAATTTAGCAAGAGTTGGTTGGCGTGACATCTTGATTGCAGCATGTGACAGGGTACTTGATACCACATCACAGCAAACAATGCACTTTGATAGGTTTTCTGGCTACCTCCGCATTGATTTATTGGACTACTCTACCACACAACTTTAGGAACATGTTAAAAACGTTTGCAGGCTCAAATCGCAAAATAAATAAATAAATAAGAAAGTTCAGCCTCAGCCCCAAAATTAAACGATCTTAGACTGTTCTTCCAACAACTAATGGTCAAAGATTTTGCAAGAGTGGAGATTCTATTTAAAACCCTGCCTTTGGTTGCTTTGAGATACACATATTTTCACGCTTAAAAATCTCAACTTTCTTTGGAATTGTAGAAAATTTCGGACAAGAAGCTAAAGCTTCGAGTCCGGTTTGCGGATGAAAGTCCTCCAGGACTGAATCGTACCGATGAAGATAAAGAGCGTTTCAGAAGGCTTCAACGAATGGAGCGAAGGTAAGATTAAAATGAACGCTACTGACCAGTATGTGGTGTTGTTTATTCCTTTTCGAGATTGATCTTACTTTTGAGTTAGTGGATTAAAAAGAATTACGTAGCTAAATTGTAATCATCCGGGAAAGTGCACTCCTGAGAAGGACTGTTTGACATTGACTGATGTTTCGACAACCTGAGCGGAAGTTATCTTTAGAGTCAAGTGAGTTGTGGGTCGTCAGTCGATGTTTATGTAATGTTTGAAACACGAGCAGCAGTGTTTTATGGGGATTTAGATAGACCCGACAAAAACACGTGCTGCAAGTTTTTGGAACGACTTCAAAAACATTCCTGGAAAAGCGTGTGTCAAGAGAGTTCATAACAATGATGCTAGTAAATAAGATATTTTAACAGGGAGCCCACGTCACAAAATGTGGTTTTCAGTGAGGCCCTGCATAAATCTAACGTAAGAATACAAAAAAATTACAAATATAGCTATCTAAAAAATAAAAAGTAAAAAGGATAAGATCGATAAAAAAAGTCTACATGTTTCTAATAAGACGTCTAAAAACTAAAAAATTGGAAATGTTCCTAATGCCATCTGGGAGAGCGTTCCAGTCATCTACCGCATGACAAATAAAACGATGATGCTTTGTGAACGTTGGAAATAAGCATACGAGAAAAACATTAAACAACGCATACTAATAAGGATGAGGTTTTATCGGATATAAAACCACTGCGCGTGATGTTTTATCAACCATTTGATAGGTCAATGGGCTTATGAATTATTCCTCGCGAAGCGAGGGCCGAAGGCCCGAGCGTAGCGAGGTTAATAAATTTGTCGGGCCGAAGGCCCGCCGAAGGCTGCGCTCGGGAGCTAAGCCGTGCGAATTCGAGCCGAGCATATATTTATATATATGTATGTATGTTTATATATTTCCGTGAAGGTGTCCGTGCTGTTGCCTGGCAACAGTGCGCAAACGAAGTATGAATGACGTCAGACTGTCTGGCGTCGTCTGAAAGAAATTTGCATACATCGGAAAAAATATGCGTGCATGATCAAATTTCAGCTGCAATGTTCATCAATATTCACTGGATAGAGAACTATCTCTCCAGAATCTTTTCCCTTTCTTTTAAAAATCTTTTTTGTGAAAGATTGAATTGAAGAAATTACACGTTTTTTGGCCGCGGTAAAATAATTTTCCGTGGGAAATAAATTCATCGAACACGACAGCGCTGCACGCCCGTTGTACATTACGTCGCGTCAGAAATAGATTTTCAACCGCAGAATGACGTCAGACTGTCTGCCGTCGTGTGGAGCACAATTTGCATACATCGGAAAAAATATGCGTGCATGATCAAATTTCAACTGCAATGTTCATCAATATTCACTGGATACAGAACTATCTCTCCACAATATTTTCCCTTTCTTTTAGAAATCTTTTTTGTGAAAGATTGCATTGAAGAAAATACACGTTTGTGGACGCGGTAAAATAATTTTCCGTGGGAAATAAATTCATCGAACACGACAGCGCTGCAAGCCCGTTGTACATTACGTCGCGTCAGAAATAGATTTTCAACCGCAAACTAGCCTGTGGAACTACGAAAAGACCATGCTCATAAAAAAATTCCTATGCCCCTTTTACGTAATCTCCTCATTTGATGCTACAGTACGAGTAAGGAGGGTTTTCCACCCAGCCCCAGCTTCGCGAGGTTTTGCGAGTCACGTATTTCTAGTTAACGAGTATTTGAAGACGTGACTGCTGCATAGGCCATTTTACAATTGTGTGCTTAATGGCTTGGCCTGAGATTGGAAGCGAGGCTGGGGGTGACCTTGTTTTGATACAGACCTCACTGCTTTTCATATGTAGATCATGCTGTTCTTATGCTAACTAGTTTTCACTTACATATGAAAAACAGTGAGGTTTGTATCAAAACAAGGTCACCCCCAGCCTCGCTTCCAATCTAAGGCCAGGTCACTAAACACACAACTATAAAATGGCTTATTCAAACCAGTTACTGAAAAAGAATTGTTACCATTCAGATAAATTATTAAGCTGTACTTTTCTATGCTTCCCTTTATTATGCTGCCCACTGTACAAGGTGGTTCTATCTTTCAATATAACAGTCCTTTCGTTAATCAACACAAATTAAGGACGGTGCCTACTTTTGTTACCGCGCATACGTTCTACGCATCTTGAGATACTCGGGTTTCCTATGGGTGGTGCCTACTAATAAAGGGATATTTTTGCGTGGTTTAAAACTATGCGGAGAAAGTAGAACTTAGCAAATGCTCTTGGTATCCAAAAAGAAAATTGGGGGTAACCATGCATTTTGTCAGAAATAATAAAGTTTCAATTTAGAAATAAAACGCCATACATATCTTTATATTTTACTTTTTTAAAGAATAATTGTAACTTAATTATCTCTAAAAAATGCGTGGTTACCGCCAATTTTCTTTTTGGATTTCAATAGCTCTTACTAAGACCTGCTTTCCCAGCATAGTCATAAACCACACAAAAATACTTCTTTATTAGTAGGCACCGTCCTTAAATCTTTTGAGTTGTACTTTCCTGTGGTACTGTCTCACTCTATCATGCAAGTGCTGAGCGAGTGACAAAATCGACAAAATCGTAGTTTGTTTGTTAGAACTCTTAGCTTGCAGAGAACTACAACTGTTCTTTTCTTTTGCAGAGTTTTTGCTCAGCATCTTCGTAGATGGACGGCCAACAGCCACCTTAATTTGTCTGCGGAATAGTTCTTTTATATTAATATAGGATTTTTTAAAAAGTAAATTTATTATTAAAAGCGGCGGGGTTATTTTATACTAATAATCACTCGGTAAATAAGAATAATTGTATGACTACGACTTTCGGTATATCTTATATTTGTAAGATACCTTCGAGTCTAAATAGGCAACATCTTGATGTGGGCACGCCAGCATTCTGATTGGCTCTCTACTAACAGCACCAGCTCTTATAACCCATCGATAAATTTCCGCGAGCCATCATTGGACGAACCAAATCACTTTGATATCCGTCGTTGATTTTATCGACTAAAACCGGCAAAACAAAGAAAGAAAGTCACATTTACAAAGTGTTACTCATTAATTTGCAATCATGCCGTGAAAACGCCGTAAACATCACTGGCTGTTTTCTTCTTACCAAGATAAAGCCCACGCGTGTTAGAAATTGATAGGAGGGTTATAAACTCGTTTCCGAACTGCTGGTAAAGTATCGGTGATATAACGCCCAAGGTTAAAAGATTGTTTTCACATTTCCGACCAACTGTTTATTTTCCGGACAATCTTTCAGCCTCAAGAATTATTCTCCGAGATAACAGTCGCCTGAAAGGTGATAATTATGACAAAAATGAATGTTTGTTTTAAACAATAAGATTTCTTTTGGTAAGTTAATCAACAATTGCGTAAAGCCCTGGTCAAACGGCGCATGATAGTCGATGATAGTTGATGATAGTCAAAACTATCATCCACTATTATTAACTATCAAGCGGGTGGTCAAACGGTTCAAAGAAACCCGTGATAACTGACCATAGTTTACCGTCTACCGCCTCTAGTGTCAGCTACTGCCGAGTGTCAACATCGCAAACAAAAATTCGCAGGGATGAAGTTTTCGCGGCGAAATAAAGCAGCTGCCTGCTTCGTTTTCCTTCTGTTGTTGGAAGAAGTAACTGAAAATTAATCTTAAGAGCGCTAGTGGAGAAAACAGCTGAGCGAAGAACTATCATCGACTATCATGCACATGGTCAAACGGGAAAAACTATCATGAAGAATTTGAACACGCTCAAAGTGAATGATAGTTGATGATAGTCGATGATAGCGCATGAAAGTTGGTGGTCAAACGAGCGTGTGCGCTTCAACTATCATGGACTATCATCGACTATCATTGACTATCATGCGCCGCTTGACCAGGGCATAAAAGTTCATTTTAGTAAGATAATAAGTAAGATTATAACGTTGATCTCATAATGCAGAGGTCGTCTTTAATCCCCAATATATCAACTTGTACATTATCTTAACCCTTTAATGCTCGAGGAAAATACTGAATATTTTCTAAATTGGTAACTATGAACTGGGAGACCACATATGATATACCATTTAAAAGGGATTTTCTGGGGTGTGCTATAAATTACACCAACATAGATGGCGGAGGTCACAGATTAGATTGAGAAGTGTCCAGACGAAAAGAGAAATCGTTTAAATTTTTTGTATTTCTTGTACATATTGGCTATACCCATGAACGGCTATAGCTTAATTTTCAGCTCTCATTGCATTAGTTGCTGTAAGATATCAACTGGACCCTGAGCGTACAAAGGGGAAAAGTTTCAAAAGTTGCAGGGGTGGTTTCCAGGCACGTCTCAAATGGAAGCGGGACGTGCTTATGTGCCTTCAATCGGCAGATCTTTCCAAGATCTTTTGGCTGTGCAAATTGCATACGAATTAACCAAATATTAGGCTTTTAATTGCATCTTCTGCCGTATATGGCTCTCTTAGGGTTAACTGTTCTCCAAATCAGTTTTTCATGGTACTACAATCTTGGACAAAACTGTTAAGAGCGGTTGTCAGTAACTTTCGAGAATCCGGCGACAGAAGCGAAAATTCGATTTTTTTTTTATTTGCCCCAAAAGACCCTTTTGGTGAACTATTTTCAAAAATAATATTCAAAAGTTTCAGCGAATTTTTGTTTCGGCAAAAATTGGGAAAGTTCGAAATCGGCCAAAACGCGACCGATGCCCCGATTGAAATTATGCAAATTAGTACATTTTTAAAACTCTCGTTCAAGACAAGGTAGCGTTTTCTCGAGTTGACACTTTCACAATCGTTTTTACATCCCTTGTGCTTGCTTCTAAACTATATTTTATCTCCACCTGAACATTCTTTCATTTAAAGTTGCCCACGTAAAGAACACAATGTTTGCTATTTCTTAGATAGAGTGATTTTTGCCATATTTCAGATGACCATATCATCAAGGGTATACAAATATACTGGTAATGAAATCACTTTTTTGAACGGGCAATTGTTCTTATTTATCATGTTAAAATATTTAGTTTGGCCCGTGAAAAGCGAGCGCGCTAGGTCGAGATGTGTGGAATGCACTTTGACACAATTCGCCATTTCAGTACTTCATGTTCCTCCTGTTACTTTGCACTTATCAATACACTTCACGGAAGCTTTTAGATAAAAGCAAAGGTCTCTGTGTTCATTTCATGCTTTTATACACGTAAATAACTAGCTTCAAACTTGAGTGCTCCCCATATTAGCATTAGTTTATCAAATGATTCCTTTCAGGTAAAATTCTCGAGTTTATATTGAGCCGTTCAAGCGAGATGAAAGAGCCGTTCGCAGGGAAATAACTTGAAATCAGTGAAATTAATACCTTGTCTCTCATATCATGCTACACTTCCAAACTACCGTTATTATTAAGCTAGAAAGTGCAAATGCTCCCTTTTTACGTGACCTAAAACAGAATTTGCCTAAAATATTACGAATAAAGTCCACCACAAGAAAAAACTGAAAAAATCGCGCACCGACGTAAATGTAAACATCAGCCGTTTCTCGACTTGCTACATGGATGAAACGCGTCCGTTGTTTTACCTCTGTATACATTATTGATCAGAAAGTAGAAACAAAAAATCTTCTCTATGCCCATCTGTATAAATGCACTCGCCAATCAGGCTTTGATTTTCTGTATGTTTGTCGAAAATACTGAAGAGTAGTGCTACATAATAATTTGTTACTGACTACTTGACTCATTCAATCACAACCGGATACATGTAACACGACTGGAAACTAGATATAAAGAAATGCTCTTACTTGTCTGCAATCGTTACTCACATTATATCTGGCGATATCACATCCCCGAGGCAAGGCTGAAAATTGTCTCAAAATCCGCATATTAGAGATTCAAAGTTTTGAACAACGCAACAACTTTCATTGCGTGACAAGTGAAATGTGATACACAAGCGCGCGAAAAGCACCGGAATAAACAATGTCAAGATTCGCCCTTGTGATGACAGTGCGAAAGTGATTTTTGAAATTACAAGAAGAAATTGAGGCGAGTCTGCAAGGTATATTTGATTGCCGGATTGAAACGAAAATCATGTTTCCTCCTCTCCCCCATCCTCCCCCTCCTGGGGACTTTAACGAATTGTCATCATCAACAACAACAACAACCTTTACTTTCCTCAAAATAAAGCCGAAATTAACTGAAATGAAAGTAAACAAATCAAGAGCTTTAGAAACCTCAATGCGGTATTTCAATACTATCCTCAAACAAAAAGTTTGGAGGAGAGTGAAGTTTTTTTTCGCCATGGCACCTCTCCGTGCGGATCAAGCTAAAAAAATGCGCAAGATTTGTAATGTGTTACGCTTAATCAATGCAAAAAGGACGTTCGCTCGCACCTATAAAGGCACAAAAGATCGGGCCTATAAAGAAGTTCAGGACGAAATAGTGTTGTTGCTTGGGCGGGTAAAGTGTTTTCATTTGAGTGAAACTGAGAGCATGAAAGAACATTTTATTTCTTTCTCTGACTTTCCCTATTTTTTTAAACAGAAATCCACTGCTATGTATTACTTGACTTTATTCCAGGAATATGATTTACGATTGAAACTTTCCGTTCGTCGTTATATGCTCTCATCACCGAGAGAAGTAAGGCCTTCGTGTGAACTGGAACAGTCAGAAACGTTTAACGACGAAGGGAGACCGAGGAATGAACAGCAAAGAATCGTTGTCATTGTCAATGCATGCACTGTGGGTTAACCCAATCCAAGTGGAACTCGTAATTAAGTTATATCTTCAACCATGCCATATAAAAACCACTATAAATTGAACAATCACTGGACTATGGTACACAGGTTCAAAAGATACTCTCACTGGCCTTGTCAAAGGCTGTTCGTATGGTGGATACTCTGGAGCACGCTAGGAGGATTTAACAATGACAACGTCAGACTTACACAGTGACGGCCCGTAAGAGATAACACCGTCTTTTAGACCGAACACGAAAATCTGAGAAATACCAGTCGTGCCCCTCATCGTTTGACACTAGTGCGCGCTAGAAAATAAATTAAGGTTAAACTCTTATCTTAAGGTTACCCGGGACCTTCAGAGGTGTCTCGCGTTTAAGCGATGTAGCGCGTCCAGTTTAAACTGTAGATACCTAAACCCCTTTTTACAATAACTGTCCAAATTCCCGCGCGCTGATTGGCTCGTAGCTATTGTCTATAAGAGTACAGACAATAAAAATGACGTCAGATGTAACGCGCACGCTTTCTCAACGAAAAAAAAATAGCCAATTCCGCTCGCACTTTTTCCATGTTATTGTAAAAAACAAATCGACGACAGTTTTCTATGGTCTATACTCTTATAGACCATAAAATGACGCCATAAAATGTCCAAAACTTGGCAGTGAAACCACTAGCCTGCGGCTCGTGGCTCCACTTGAGTTTTGAACATTTTTTGACGTCATTTTATGGTCTATAAGAGTATAGACCATAGAAAACTGTCGTCGATTTGTTAAATATCAAATTAAAGCTTATAGAGCTGACTATCAAACCATGCCAAGAATTTTGAAATAAAATAAATTGTCGAATTTTTCACGACCTCTAATTGCGAGCGTCCAAATCACCTTTTTAAAGCTACAAGTCAAAGTGAATTTTGTTTTTTGCTAATTTAATTTGCTCCTCAGTTTCTGGACCCAAAGCGCTAAAAAAGCGTGTCTGCGTTTTGCCATATTCAATCGCAGTGAAAAGTTATAGAGCATTTTCGAAAAAGGATGAGAAAAATGTGGAGTAATCGTAAAAAAATCGCCCTCGGAGAAAAAATATTTTGAAAGAAAAAATTCGCAGACACGTTTTTGTTGTTTATATGTTGCACTAGCTACTGTTCAAATTTGAAGGCAAACGAACAAATTCCTGTTGAGTTTTAGCTTTTTGAAGTGGCTCCTCCAAGTGAAAAAAATTTATTCGAGAAAACAGCGCTAAAAACTCGGCAATTCATTTTATTTCAAAAACTTTTGGTTTAGTTGGATAGCCAGCTCTATAAGCTTTAATTTCATATAAGGGTTCAGGTATCTACAGTTTAAACCTCGCTTGGACGCGAGACATCTCTGAAGACGCCTCTGAAGGTACCGGGTAACCTTACAATTTGATCAGCCCTTCCGTAAGCAATAATGCAGAATAATGTTGTGTATTTCCAGTTAACATTTTATCGCCATCAATGACTCATCTCAAACAGACATTAAAGCTAGGTTTAACAAGTTAACCTAAAAAGAAGTTTTTTTTTCGTTCCATTTATGGTGAACGTCCTTATTACATTGATTAACCGTATAGCACATTGCAAATATTGCGCACCTTTTGACCTTGATCCACAACTTTTGTGCGTTGATCCATGGCGAAAGACAAACTTCACTCTCCTAAATATAATCGCTTTTTGTTTGAGGATAGTATTGAAATACTGCATTGAGGTTTCAAAAGGTCTTAATTTGTTAACTTGATTTAAATTAATTTCGGTCTTACTTTTCCTGTAATGTTATTTTATTGATGAGAATCCGGCACAGACAATACAGAGTGAATCTCAGAAGAGGAAAACTACATGATTATTGTTTCAGTCCATTAAATATACCTTGCAGACCTTGACTTGCCTCAATTTCCTGTTGTAATTTCAAAAATCAACTTTCGCACTGTCATCACAAGGGCGAATCTTGACATTGTTTATTCCGGTGCTTTTCGCGCGCTTGTGTATCACATTTCACTTGTCACGCAATGAAAGTTGTTGCGTTGTTCAAAACTTTGAATCTCTAATATGCGGATTTTGAGACAATTTTCAGCCTTGCCTCGGGGATGTGATATCGCCAGATATAATGTGAGTAACGATTGCAGACAAGTAAGAGCATTTCTTTATATCTAGTTTCCAGTCGTGTTACATGTATCCGGTTGTGATTGAATGAGTCAAGTAGTCAGTAACAAATTATTATGTAGCACTACTCTTCAGTATTTTCGACAAACATACAGAAAATCAAAGCCTGATTGGCGAGTGCATTTATACAGATGGGCATAGAGAAGATTTTTTGTTTCTACTTTCTGATCAATAATGTATACAAGGGGAAAAAAACGGACGCGTTTCATCCATGTAGCAAGTCGAGAAACGGCTGATGTTTACATTTACGTCGGTGCGCGATTTTTTCAGTTTTTTCTTGTGGTGGACTTTATTCGTAATATTTTAGGCAAATTCTGTTTTAGGTCACGTAAAAAGGGAGCATTTGCACTTTCTAGCTTAATAATAACGGTAGTTTGGAAGTGTAGCATGATATGAGAGACAAGGTATTAATTTCACTGATTTCAAGTTATTTCCCTGCGAACGGCTCTTTCATCTCGCTTGAACGGCTCAATATAAACTCGAGAATTTTACCTGAAAGGAATCATTTGATAAACTAATGCTAATATGGGGAGCACTCAAGTTTGAAGCTAGTTATTTACGTGTATAAAAGCATGAAATGAACACAGAGACCTTTGCTTTTATCTAAAAGCTTCCGTGAAGTGTATTGATAAGTGCAAAGTAACAGGAGGAACATGAAGTACTGAAAAGGCGAATTGTGCCAAAGTGCATTCCACACATCTCGACCTAGCACGCTCGCTTTTCACGGGCCAAACTAAATATTTTAACATGATAAATAAGAACAATTGCCCGTTCAAAAAAGTGATTTCATTACCAGTATATTTGTATACCCTTGATGATATGGTCATCTGAAATATGGCAAAAATCACTCTATCGAAGAAATAGCAAACATTGTATTCTTTACGTGGGCAACTTTAAATGAAAGAATGTTCAGGTGGAGATAAAATATAGTTTAGAAGCAAGCACAAGGGATGTAAAAACGATTGTGAAAGTGTCAACTCGAGAAAACGCTACCTTGTCTTGAACGAGAGTTTTAAAAATGTACTAATTTGCATAATTTCAATCGGGGCATCGGTCGCGTTTTGGCCGATTTCGAACTTTCCCAATTTTTGCCAAAATAAAAATTCGCTGGAACTTTTGAATATTATTTTTGAAAATAGTTCACCAAAAGGGTCTTTTGGGGCAAATAAAAAAAAATTCGAATTTCCGCTTCTGTCGCCGGATTCTCGAAAGTTACTGACAACCGCTCTTAAGAAATTAAACTTTCAATTCCTCCACTACAATGATGATACATCACCAATTCAGCCCTCCTCCCCCTCATCAGTGAAAAAATCGTTCGGCCTTCAAAGCAACATTGAGTGAGGGGGAGGGGGAAGTGCAGATTTGCTACTCCTCAGAATTTGTTTTTCTTAAGGGAGATTGAAATATCTGCGCAAAATACGCATTTTTCTCAAGTTGTTTTGTCCAAGGTTGTAGTTTGGGAGAATTTTGTTTTTAAATATCAAGAAGTTTTATCTTTGGGGAATAGGGAGCTTAAGCATAGACGTTCGTGAGACACTGACGGCAACCGGATGACCGTAGAGAATCGAGGGAAGGGGAACACTTGGCGAATGCCGGGGAATTTAATCGCCGATATCTGACATGCCAGATTGCGGCGATCGGCGAAAATCGCCAGGTGTGTCGCCGGCTTTCAGTGGTCAGGGTGGAGCGCGAACGGAGTGGGTTTTGATATGACTAAACAGGGCATTTCATTATATATTCACTTTCTTTAATTTTCCGGTTTTTTTTTAAGAACTGTAGAAACGTAAACAGGGAAATATTTCAATCATTTTTGGCTCAACTTTTTAGCTTACCGAAGGAACATTTCCCATTCTTAAATAAAAAAAATGTCGCAAGGAATAATCTTATAACTCCATCCCACTAACCCTGTCTTTGTTAAACGTTAAAAAGTGCAATAAATGCAAGCCTGTTTATTATCTTTGAAAAGGCAAAAAGTACAAAAATAAGCCATTTCCCAGTTGCTGTGAACCTCATGATGAAGGCGAGGCTAAGTTGAAAGCTTTTCATATGAAAATTAGTTTTGTTTGCATGTGAATGAAAACCAATTTTCATAATAAAAGCTTTGGCCTTTTGGAATGCTCCCGGAGCTTGTCGGAGAAAATACGATATATTAATGGGTAACATGTACTTGGAGGAAAGTTTAAGCCTTCGATTATCTAGCACACGAGGCTAATGAACTTTTTTCACACCTTCTATTCCCCCCTGTAAGTTGTAAAAAGATTTTTTATACAGCATATTTTATAAAACTCTGTACACCTTGAATAATCAGTTATTAAATCCGTCATACAGCCTCAATGGGATTATTGATTGTCTGAATTATGTAAAAATTTTTGATACGAACGGAAGGTATATCCTGTTTATTCAAACCAAACTGATTGCAAGGCTGACACTACGACAAAGGGCTTATTTATTTGGGCAAATATTTTAACTAGTACCATTTCGTTGTAATAAGGGTGAATAAAATTGAATTGAATTAAATTGAATTAGCCTTCTTCAGGGCCAGAGTTAACTCTGGCCCTGAAGAAGACTACTGGTACCAGTTGAAATGTTGGCCCAAATAAATTAGCCCTTTGTCGTTGTGTCAGCCCTGCAATCGGTTTGGTTTATTTACACGTGAAGTGACGACTGGCACGTGCATTTCTGCTACAAAAAGATCCGGCAACGAAACGTATTCAGAAAAGTTTACTTGTGCGTCGTGTGGTCCCCTGCATGCAAAAGGTTCCTATTTATTTACCCTCGGTGAACAAATCACATCATCCGAGAGAAGACTTAAAAAAAACTGCAGACGTCCCAAACAAAGGCTATTGTTCACTGGGCCAATCTGTGTTTTGAAAATACACTTGAAATGCAAAATATTCCTAGAAGCATGCTGACAATATACTTCGGGATTACAACGTGTAAGCTCGTAATATGAATTTGCTTCGTTTGTAATTTTTGCATTTTACGCTTCGTCTCTGTGGAAGAACGAGTATTTCGGCGGTGAAGAAAATGTTAGGCTGATGGGCTTAATCTTGTGGTTCAAAACTCCCACGTTTCTTCAATTAAATGAGTGTACGACGGTGCGTTTTCCATAGAAAGGTGAGTCGAGTTATTACACTTAAACTGAATGGACTAACGGAACAGTAAATGGTCAAAGCCACTGCAATTATTTACCAAAGAGACTGGGTTGCACTCGTCCCGCGACTCGCAGCCAACCAACAGAGCCCATCGTACCGAAAAAGATGGTTTGCATTGCGGCCATGTTGATGTACAAAACAAAAGAAAATTTGTTCATATAGTTAGCGTAAAAATGGAAGTTAAGTCCTAGAGGAGAAAAATCTTACATGGCCACCATGACGTCACATGCAACCCATCAATAATGCTTAGTGTGCGAAAAGCCTTAAAAGCGCTCACAAACACGCACAGAAAAGTTCTAAAACCTTCAAACCTAGCATATACAATGTTGTTAGTGCTGGGACGAATGTCGCAAAATTATTGCTTTCTATGTGTCTATTGGCTGTGTTAGGATCGCAAGGTATTGTGGTAAAATGAGCAACCGTCCGGTAACAGTAGATGCAAACTCTAACAGATCAGAATTTTGAAATGGTTGGGTGACCTGAGTGCCTCCATGAACTCTGTAACCTTGTTGGGTGGCCTGTGTGTATCAAGGAGTGAAACTAATAGGAGCTAATAGATTATCGTGAACAAGTACGTCATAGTACTTTATTCTCAACGTTCTCTCTCTCACGCTATGTTGAGATTGGGCACCGACAGTCTCGTCCTGTTGATGAATGTTCTGAAGAGGAAAGGGGAGGGTTTGGGTAGGGAAAATCAAACGCAGGACGAAACTTGATGGCTGGTGAAAGAGAGAACGTCAGGGCAAGGGATACCGTGTGCTGCATTTTATACTACAACACTTCGCTTGATCGACAGAATGGCATTGTTCACTTTGTCTCATCTCCTTTTATACGTGAGAGGTGAGACTGCTGAGAATAGTACTTTATTCTCAACGTTCTCTCTCTCACGCTATGTTGAGATTGGGCACCGACAGTCTCTAAGTTACAGAGTGTCCTAAAGTCCCAAACCACTGGGCCATAAGGAAATCCCGTTCTCAGAATCCCAAACTCAAGGTGCCCCATCCTAAAAATTCGTAAAGTGTTTTAAACGAGATGTAACAAGGTTAAGAATTAAACGTGCGGAAAAGCGGATATAAAGTTTTTTAGACGGTTAAGCTCCATGTAGTCCTCTGTTAGGGCGGCTGTCGCGGAAGAGTCCGCGGATAGCAAATGAGAGGGACTATCCAAACGAAGCACCTCCGCTAGTTTCATGTAGTAGAGAGCAGTTTCTTTGTTATTCCATCCTACATGAGACATTATGTCCGCCAACTGGGAGCCAGATAACGCTAACGTTATGGCTGAGCCCGAACGGAAGCTGTGTAGCGTTTCTCCCTCATCGATCTTAGCTTCTTTCAAATACAGCTTTAAACGAGCTTCTGCTGAAGAACTTGAAAATGGTTTGTTCACAATATGACCTTGGGGATTAGTTGGTCGAAACAAGTAACCATTTGTCACAGAAACGCGTAACTCGGAAGCCACGGCTACATATGTCTCAATAGCTTTAACTGGACACAACTCAGGGTTAGGGTGTCTCCGAATCCCGAAGACGTTAGAGACGCCATCCCTCAGGGTTTTTCCCCATACGTGGTTGAACAACAGCCCATTGTCCTGGGGGAAACGCAGGATCTCTTCTGTTTTCACCATGCCAAGATCTGAACCACGATCACCGCTAAAGAATAACGTTTTGAAAAACGCTTGGTCCCGCGTCAATACAAACAGACCAGAAGGACTAACCGAGCGCTCCGCAATTTTCCGATTCAAAAAACGGGCCAGAAGCAACAATTTGGACAAAAATAGGGGAACTGCTTGCTTTGGCGTGATGCGGGCTCGTAATTGTTCCTCAGTTGACGCCTTAAGATATTTTTGCACTTCGAGTGAAGCGGCGGGGTTACCCAGACCTAGCAGGGAGTTCCACTCTCCACAGCGCCCGGTTTCCTTAAAAATGGCTCGCAGTTTTCCAATATAGGAGTCGATTGTCTTGAATGCCAGGCGTTTAGGACATTTACACTTAGCTGCGTTTTGAAGGTGGGAATCGGGACACCCATTACTATGTACTATGGTTTTGCCATGTCGGTCTTTCCAGACCAAGAACCGAGAGATGTCAGTGGGGCTTGCCGAAAGGATGGTTTTACTATTCGGAAGGGACGCCAAGAAAGTTTCAAACTCCGTACGAAGTGAGCACTTCTGTTTTGAGTATGACGATTGAAGGGAGGCATTATTTAGGAGTTCCAAACGGTTATCTATCGCTTGAAGGTCAACTGAGAGTTTAGGGCTCGGGACACTTGGGGAGACTGTTTTCCTCCTGTAGCCGCACATTTGGCAGAAAAAGAACAGCTTGTCGTTGAGGTGGCTGCACGAAGGACATGACACGGCTGGTACAAACGCTCGAACGGCTGGAGGTAAGTCCTAAAGGATATGAAAGTAAAACAAACAGTTCCTTCTTTATCCTTTAGATTTGTTTTGACATAAATGTATAAATGAAGCTATAAAACAACTGTCAACAGATGTATACTGGAAAACAATGATTTATTGACAACATTGATTTCACTGAAGTAATGGATGGAGCTAAATTAATGGGAGAATTGGCAAATTTAAAGATAGCTAAGTGTTCTTTGTTTGGCTCGTGCGCTAACCAAGAGCTACTACTTGCTTATCCGATGCGGAACACCCAGAGATCCCATGGGATAGGCCAATTGTTTGAAAACCCGTGTTTAGAGGGAGTGAGGAGCGCTCCAACGGTTCCGGCAACGGCCAGCAGGTATCGGGAAGAACATGTAGACGTTAACAAGGGCCACCAAAAATGCCTTGGGCATACGTCTGGTACTACGATAGTGTAGGATAATTGCAGGCTTCTCATATACTTGATAACATGAGGTATTAGGCAGATCGGGGGAAAGGCGTATGGGTTCTTGAATACAAACGGATCGTACAGATCGGGCGATTGCGCGAACACGTTCACTCCCAGGGATCCCGGCAGAGGGTTTTCAGAGAAGAAAGGTAACTTGGCACCTGACAAGTCGGATTGGGCGTTTGAAGGGCGTGCCATTAGATCGACAGAGTGCCCATTTTCGCCGCCATACCACTCTTGTACTACTGTCCATAGGGATGGGCACAATTTGGCATCCTGTAGGCTAAGGCGTCGCGAGGGGAAGTCGGCTTGGTTCTGAGAACTAGGCACAAAAGTAAGGTGCAAATCGATGTTGAGTTTCGTCATTGTGTTGAATAATTTCTTCAAGGCGCTAGAAAGCGATTGAGAACGAGAGCCCTGTCGATTCCATGAACGGACTAGAGCCATGCTGTCGACGAAGGCGTCGACCCACGAGTTTTTGATGGTATCAGCGAATGATTCAAGGACATTATTGAGCGCTAAGGTCTCCTTAGTGGCGATATCGGCTTGTATTGTTGAGGCGTCCCAGTAATCATAAACGTTCGCCTCAATGGCACCCGGACTCAGTGCACCTCCCCAAGCGAAGCGAGATGAGTCGGAGAACAGCCTGACATGTGTGTGTTTCTCAGACCGCCAGGGAAGAAAACCGTCCCAGGTCTCAAGGAATAGCCAGTGCTCAATTTCATTCTTTAGAGCGGCAGACATCTTTACAGGTCGAGCAGAACGCGTGGCGCGAGACACAGCTAGGTTTATTTCATTAACATAAAGCCTTGCGCCCGGAACTGCCAAGCTCATGGACACGCATTTACCGCTGAGCCTTTGCAAGGTTAGTAGGTCCAGGTTATCGCGAGCCAACGTTTCTTTGATGAGACGAAGAAGCTTTTCTTTTTTATGGGGTAACAAGGTAAACGCCTGTAGTTCAGAATCGATACCGAAACCAAGGTATGGCACCTGTTTTTTCGGGGTAAGGTGAGACTTCGCCAGACCGATAAAGTAGCCGAGGGAAATTAAGATGTAGCACGTGAGAAAAATACCCGCGACGGCCAGAGCAAAATTCACTTCATCCCTTGAGGCGAGGGCTTGATAGGCGGCTGGTAAAATGCCACCTGGAAATGACAGTTGGCCATTATGGCGGTCGTCAATGTACAACGAAGAGGGAATGTTCCATGAACGAAGTCTGTGTGACGCAACTAGACCAGTCGTATGATATATATAGGCCGAGGATTTCCAGCCAAAAGGAATACATTCACTCACAAAATACCAACCTCCCCACTGGAAGCCAAAGTAAGTTCGACTGCTGGGGTGAAGTTTGATGTGGTCATATCCTGACTTGTCGTCGCACACTGTTTGGTAAAATCCTTTATTGACATACTTAGGCAAGTGTTGGACGCTATCCAAGGCAAACGGACGGTCTTCGATCCACAGATTAAGAAATCTATCGTCGTTGCAGAGACGCGGCTTGCTAGGCTCGACAGTGAGGGGCATAATAAGGTGGGGTGGGGTGCATTCTCCGACTTTGCCCCACAAAGAAATAGCACCGGAACGCAAACGGTCCAGGAGCGTATCAGAAATAAACGAGGCAAAAGGTTTGCACGACAGGTGGTTGGGGAAAACGCAAGGCGGTGGACTACCACACTCGTAATTCCTTCCCTTGTAACTACCCTTAAACGGTCTAAAGAACTTCGTTACGTCTACACCGTTAGTAATCCAATCACGGACTTCAGAGAAGCGCTCATCGTTCATATCATTTAATAAAGCATTCCATTGTGGTGCATGGCGATGGAGTTCCCCTGCTAGGAAGTGATCTGGATCGCGGAAAACAAGGCGAGACATATCCGCTAATGAATTTCCCTGTAACACGAGGGCGATATCCTCATCAGAGATGTGGGAATTGTTTGCCATCCCTGGGGCCTCATCAACAACAGAACCATCGATGCTTATCCACTGTAACTTATTCATACCATCTGTGTTAGGCTTGAAACCGGGATGCTTTTCCCAATCGTGAAAGCAAGGGTCTGACAGCTAAAAGGAAAATAAAAAAGAACTTGGAAATAAATTAGGGCCCAAGGAATGGCAAACTCAGCCCCGGTAATCCGAGAGGGAAAGTGAGCTTCCCTTTGAGAATGCCACCCGAGGGGGGAAGGGTGCGATCGAAAAGAGATAATTGGTTCCCACATCTATGAACAGCGTAGCGAGTCGTAAAATATGTAAGTAATAATATGTTAATAAAACCCTGGGGGGGTGGGTATAATGTATATGAATAAACAAACATTGTGATGCAATAGTGTTCATTTGACTTTAATAGTACTAAAACGCATACAAAATGAGGATCGGGCAGATTCTGCTACTGAGATGTCGGTCGAGGCTGGTTGTGACCTGGACCGCCTGAAGAAAAATAGCGGGTCGTCGGAGACCGCTTAAAACATTGCGTAGACTTGTGTCCGGGCGTACCACATCTGTAGCAGGTCACTCGAGGGTGTGACGAGAACCTCTGACTGCCTCTGGCCTGAGGACGCGAGTAAGGCGAGGGACGTCTAAACGACTTGTCGACCTTGGAGATTGTGTCAAAGATTCTTGTAAATTCCTTGTCCGCGAGAAGAGCCAAAAAGTAAGCTTTAAACTGCTCTTTCGGCACGTGTATTTTCTCTCTTAGGGTGGCCGCTATGATGTCAAAGCTGGCGGCCTTATCATCACCAGTTGTCTTCGCTACGGAGACGAGCTCCTCCGCGAGGCGCAAGGCCTCGTATTTGTCGAAGTCCTCCAGGCGGCGACTACCATAATGGGTAATGCGATTCTTTAAAGCCTGAATGGAGGTCCCTTGGGCATTTTCCAAAAATTTAATTCTTTCTTGCAAAGCCTGAATGAGAAAAGGAAATAGACAGATGTATTGCGAAGTGTAATTTCATACCGCTTAGCGGCGATACAAAACATTCGTAAATGAGTACAAGCATTGTGATAAGACCCGGTAAAGCGGCAGGGAATCTTTTGTTCCGACAAAGTCGGAGTGCAAATATAACAATTAACAGAACAATACGAAAATAAACAATTCAAGTAGAACAATGTGGCAAACAAGCACTCAGAAATGGCAAATTAAGACAATTAAAAAATGAAGAGTGAGAATAATCGACAAAGATCGCACAAAGATAATAACTAGTTCTCTGCTGAAGTATGTTTTGAGGTCAACAAAATTGAAAAGCTTTTGAAGCTAACCGAGAATTAGAATGTACACATAATCGGCAAAAATAGCGTATATAAATAAAATTCAGAAAGTGGTAAGTCGACTTCAAGTAGCCCGCAAAACTACAAAACTATACGTGTTGAAGCAGGGCAAAAAATTAATTAGAAAGTCAATCTAAAGCCGCCCGCAAAGCTAAAAGCTACTCGTTTTGAAGCAGGGCGCAACATGAATTGTAAACACATTATCAGCAGGGCGTAACAATAATTACGAAGTCAATTTCAAATTGCCCGCAAAGCTAAAAGCTACATGTTATCAGCAGGGCGTAACAATAATTACGAAGTCAATTTCAAACTGCCCGCAAAGCTAAAAAACTACACGTTTGAAGCAGGGCGTAACAATAATTACGAAGTCAATTTCAAATTGCCCGCAAAGCTAAAAAGCTACACGTTTGAAGCAGGGCGTAACAATAATTACGAAGTCAATTTCAAATTGCCCGCAAAGCTAAAAAGCTACACGTTTGAAGCAAGGCGTAACAATAAATACGAAGTCAATTTAAAATTGCCCGCAAAGCTAAAAAGCTACACGTTTGAAGCAGGGCGCAACAATAATTACGAAGTCAGTTTCAAACGGCCCGCAAAGCTAAAAAGTTACACGTTTGAAGCAGGGCGGAACATGAATTGTAAACAGAGTTAAAACTGCCCGCAAAGCAACCAAGTACACGTTATCAGCAGGGCACAACATAATTGCGAAGTGAATTTTAAATTGCCCGCCAAGCCAGGGCGCAACATGAATTGTAAACATGCCCGCAAAGCAACGAAGGTCGCACGTTCAGAAGCAGGGCGTAAAATAAACTGGGGGGTAAAGAGAAAATTGCCCGCAGAGCTACAAAGCTACACGTTTAAAGCAGGGCATGACTTGAGCTGAAAACAGACTTAAAGCTGCCACGGGAATACGAAGTGCAAGAACACGTGTACGATACTGGAGTAAAACAAAAATTGAACAAACCTCCAAAGTGACTTGTTCTCCAGCGGCGTTTTGAGGAGGTTCTTCTGCGTTTGGTGGAGGCGGAGGCGGTGGTGGTGGTTGAACAACCGCGGCCGCTTGAGCTGCTGGAAGGTTTTCCTGTGCCGGGACTTGTACAGCAGGGTCCGCCATTTTGAACTATGCTCTTTCGCTTGATCGACAGAATGGCATTGTTCACTTTGTCTCATCTCCTTTTATACGTGAGAGGTGAGACCGCTGAGAATAGTAGGTCTTATCTCGACCAATTAACGCTTTATTAATTAGCCAGCATACTTTCCATTTTATTTTAGTTCATTCTATTTTTTACTTTATTTGATTTCATTCAATTCCTTTTTTATTTCATTTTGTTTTTATTTTATTTAAATTTTATTTTACTTTGTAGTCTCCTTTTCCTTCGGCGGACGCTTTTATCTCCAAGGAAAAATTTCGATTACCCTTTACGCCAAACATTACCTCAAGGCATATTATTATCAAGAAAAAGGTGAAAACGTGAACATGCATTGTATCATTTCAGACAAAAGATTCAAACACAGTAAACATTGTCTAACTCTTAATAATTAAAAAAATGATGTAACATGAAAACCGCCGCAAAAAAATATATTTATTAGATTATAAAATTATTGCAAGCTTGTCTCGGATCAAAATTCAGTTTTTCTGTCTCTTGATTCTATTTCAGACAGTACCATTTGTACATTTAATATTTTTTGAAGTGTACGCTTCATATTAAAAAAATACTCGCAAGCTTATATGTTACAGGAAGTTATTTACAAGCAGCTATTACTTCGAGCTGTAATATAGCACACTCCGGATAATACAGATGAAAGAGAAGAGATACGAAAATGAAATTGCATGTATTTTAACGCTCCATAAAGGTATGAATTAATTTCTTTCTATGAACTTTCCAGAAATACTACCTTTCGTACAGACGTATTTGGGAATACGACAACGTCCGCAGAATTGTTTGTTGAACAAATGACGTTTTCCCACTAGAAAGCTACTGATTCGATGCGTATTCATACATAGCCATGTAATTCAGATTGTGCTGAGATTCTCAATGCTTGCTTGTCCAGTAAAACAGTGATAATTAGTAGCAGATCTCAACAAATTGTCACATTTCAATTTTGGCCTATCAGTACAGTACAGTACAGTACAGTACAGTTTTTTCATGGCAGAATATGTAGTTCAGGGTTATTTTGAATAACCTTGCATGACTTGTATCGAATAATCGTTCAACCACCGCATGAACTATTAATTTTGTATGGTTCATAGACTTTTGAACTTTTTTTAATAACTTAACTATGAACTCGAGAAAGTGATTAATTCTCCGCCCCGGAGACCACGATCAGGCCATAGACTGCTTACCGTCCCTCAGTATATTTTTGGTGCTGAAAGTCATCGAGATCACTAGATGATGTCCGCCATCTTGAATTATTTCGCGAGCGAAATCTGGGAAGACGACAGTACTCTGGCACTCTCCCGGATCTTGCTTCGTTATGATGAGTGTAACCTGCGACCGTTCAATGTAAGTTCACAATCTCGACGATCATACGAAGAAATAGGAACTGTAAACAGTCTACACAAGCAATTTTCTTTATTATTTTCGAGGTTTTGTGCAATCCAAAGGTGTCATTGTACGTTAACAAAATTAATTGAACATAGTTGAACGATGTCTGATTTGCTTTGCTTTCCGCTGCTCTCTCTTTTCCGACAAAAACCGCGACACATTGAATACACTTGTCCTTTTTCAAAGCTCAGTATGGTGAAACACTGCTGAGCATTTGTTGAAGGTAACATTCGATGATCAAGTAAAATGAAATGTGAAAAAATCAAAGTGAAATCTTAAGGAATTTACTTCAGGATCTTAAGAATGTTTAACTGTAAAGAAGCAAAGCTCCGGAAGAAGCGAGGGGGTTAATAAGTTTTAGAGAGACTACAACAAAATTAATATAAATAGTGACTAAAAGTTCATATTAAATATTCATATTTAACGTTAATTATTCGTAGATAAACCAAAGAATGCTAACCATAAACCCGAAGTGAGTTCTAACTTGGTGTGTGTATGCACGCACAATGTTATTGTCTATTCCGACAATAATCGATTCGATTGCTCTCTGACCTGTAGGAGGCCTTATTTATGGATCGATGTTTGTGGAGACACAAATCTCAGAGAAGAAATAAAATATGTTATTAACTTGTGATTAGTTTTGGATGTCCCCTGAGAGAGTTTCGGTGAAGTCCTTTTAGTCCCCAGTAGCGATTTATGATTCTGGAAGGTTCATTTTTTACTTTGAGATTCAAATTCATTTTGCGTAAATGTTATCTTAAAACGCGTTTCTGACATAAATTTTGTAATAAATATAAAGTCAAGCTTTTTGGCTCGTTTTAAGCTTATTTTAATTTTAAGTGCAACAATAAATTTTCAGCTGGAAATTATTTGGTTTATTGAATAAAAAAAAGCCCCGCGTACAAAGAAAATCCCAAACATTTAGATGAGATTGTTTTAATTATGACTGCCTCTTTTCCTCTCAATCGACCGAGAATCGAACCTCTGCACGCAATACTCTATCCACGTTTGAACATAGTATATGACAATCCCTGGCTTATAACTTCTAAAATGAAATATTTCTACCGTAATTGGCGGGAAAAAACCGCCTTTTCATCAATGCACTAAGCGATGAAAAATGCAATCGGAATGTTTCGCTGTCTGAGGTTAAAATAAATTGGATAGCACCAAACAAATTACGTTCCAAAGCATTTAATTTTTTTGTTTCGCGATAAGTCAAATTGCACCCGTTTTATCGCAGTTTTTCTGGTTCTTTCATATAATCATGGTATTCAAGCTTCTCAGCACCGCGGTGCAATTGTAAATTCGACTAATTACAGCTGGAGGGAAAATTAAGGATTTGCCAGTTTCATGCGTTTTGTCGCGCGATAAATCACTGTTAATTCCATTATCTTAATTGAAGATAAAGTGTGCGCAAACATAAACCAATAATGCCATGATAACTCAGATATCTTTCACTTTTGTGAATTGTATACCGATGACGTGGTTGATTTACATTATTTAGTTTACTTGCCGCTAGTCAGTCTTCGCCATTAAGTCTGAAAACTAATTGCCTTAAAACAGAAGGTTTTTCAAAACACGCAATCATTCCAACCTGTTCTCACTTCAGCAGGATCATTGCATAACTCGGTGAAGGTTAAAGAGCAACAGACGACTGTGAGGTGAGCCAGTATTATCATTGGCAAGCCAGTGACACCATTTTAGAGTAATATCCTTAATTGTGCAAGCCGAGGCTCTGCCGATGGCGTCTCGTATTGATCGGTTTCGATGAATTGTTTTTAGTTTATATTCGATTGAATTCTAGTTTATCAAGAAAACAAGCGACTAAGACTTCGATACGAGCTACGATTTGGAGCAAAAATAGTATTGTTACACCTCTTTTCATATAAGTCGCAATTTCTCTCCCTTGTCAAGGCAGTTGTTTCGCTCCACCACAAAAGATGCCTGAGGAATCGCCGATCCTTCAACGAACACAACAACACTAAGCTATGGGAGGGAGAAAGGAGGGCTATTACACCTTTCTGCGATCTACCTCAGTTTTGTGTTAACTAGCTCTGTCGAAGCTTGTGGCTCACTTCAAGTCTGTAGAAAACGGAATTTGACATAACTAGTTTTTGTTAAAGGCGTCACTTAATGAAAAGTAGAAAAAGATCTTTTGACTGCATGAAATATGCAAAGACGGATATTATTTTGCGCAGTACGCCAGTTCTACAATGAGGATATTTCACATGTTACTGATGAAACTGTTCCCGCTCGACAAGCACTGAAGACATTCATCTTTATCACAGTAATTTACAAATTTGACAAAGGCTAGAAAACGAAAATCCATCGACACTATTGAAAACCGCAGCGCCTTCAAATTAGCAAAAAAGGTCAAGTTGGACGACTGGTCTTTTAAATAGCGAAAATTTAGTTCCGTAAATTCACGAAAATTTACAGACGCTTGTATGGAAACGGACAAGTTACGTCTGTATAATTGTAAAACTTAACAGAACTATATCTTCGCTATTTTAAATAACAATATCATTTTATTAATTTTAAGGTGTTTACAGAACGAAAATTTATGGACGTTTGTATCGAAACGGACAAGTTACGACTTTAAAATTGTATAACTTAACAGAACTATATCTTCGCTGTTTTTTAAAAGGACAAGATCATGTTGTTGTTTACAGAACGAAAATTTACAGACGTTTGTATCGAAACGGGCAAGAACTTTACGTCTGTATAATTGTAAAACTTAACAGAATTATATCTTCGCTATTTTAAAGGACAAGATCATTTTATGAATTTAAGGTGTTGTTTACAGAACGAATAACAGACGTTTGTATCGAAACGGGCAAGTTGCGTCTGTATAATTCTAAAACTTAATTAACAGAACCATATCTTCACTGTTTTAAAAGACAAGATCATTTTATTAATTTGAAGGCGTTCTTTACAGCAATATCAACGCAGTTTCGTTTAGTCAGCTTCTATCAAAATTCAAGATTACCGTGAGCAAGGCGAGTGATCTCGCATCATGAACTGAATTCCATGCTTTCTATATTTAGACACTTTTCTTACGTTTTCCTACCAAGAATTAAACATTTCCTGCACTTAAGCTAATTATAGCTTTTGGTAAATATTGTATGACTGTTCTGTGACAATCTAAAAGGGAGACAATGTCCTATTTTCTATAACTGCAAAAAGACACCCAAAGAACTCTTTCAATGAAAACCAAAACACATCTGCTCAGCTAAAAGCCTTTTTTACCAATTACCTCTTACCGGCTTTCGGGCTTCGTAGGGATCGAGTGTCCATGGATCATTAATTCGATCAATTCGAAGAAAGCTTTGAAAATCCCAGTACTTGCTATATGTTAAGCGTTTCCAGTTCCCAGCGCGCCCCAAATCCTATTTTGGGGCGATTTTGATCTCAACGTTTGATTACAAGTCGTGGAGATGAGAAAATACAGAAAACACAATATGACAGGTCTCTTAAAGTCTTCGGCTAGAATTATTACGGCTTTTCGAAGCCAAAAATTTTTTAAAGTTTTGATCAGTTTTCGAAGGTATCTTAAGCTTTAGTAGAATTGTTACAGCACTATGTAAACCGCTGTTGATAAGATCGAATTTCAAATCCATAGAACTCTCAAACTACGCTTGGTTGCCCTGGCAACGAGGAGAATCAATCCTTTAAGGGAGAAATGAAAATTTCATTGTTACTGTTAAATTGGGTCCGCTTGAAAGAAAGTCGTAAATTAGGGCATGTAGTGTTATGTTCTATTCATTTATTCACCAAGCTAAAAAGATAACACCACATTTCTTTCACATATCACGCCACTCATCGACATTCAAGTCCTAATAGTGTGCGGGATGTTTGTCCCATGAACCCAGTTTAATGGCGTTAGCTCCCACAAGTCTCCTGTAACTCAGTGGTAGCACATCCGAACTTGTGATTGGAAGGTCTTAGGTTCGACTCCTGTTGAGAGAACTCGGGTGTTCTTCTTTATCAGAGCTGATGAGTCACTGACCGAAAAATTCATCTCTCAATAACAAACATGTTCTTAAAAGTTTCTGCCAGTTCATAAATATTCAGCTTGCGCTTAGGAAACCGAAAAGATCAAATTTTGTTTCACTTGCATGATACTCCTAGACTGAACCATCTGACCCGGAAAAAACAATGTTGTAAAATCACTTGAAAATTAACCATTACTTGAATTTCCTTTTGTTGCCATTTAATGCCAGGAACTCCTGCATCATATTTCCACCTTTTCATTTTCTTATGCAGAAAATTAGAACGCGAGGTTAAGAATCTTAGAACTGCGATATAGCTAAAGAGACTCCGCGTGTAACGGTATTCTTCTTTGTTCTTATTTTGAATTTTGTGTGCACCTGTTTGTTTGTTTGTTTGTTTGTTTTGTTTCTCAAAACAGTCAATTGTAAGATGCTATCTAAGTCAGACTCTCGATTATGCGCAAGATGCTTCTAGTGCCCCCTCCACCCCCGTCTTTGTTAGCACTTTCCCGCAAGCGACATGTTGACGACACGCTTACGATACAAATTGTTTCGTATAAATCAAGCTCACAACTTATCGTAGTAATTTGAAACTTTGATATCCTACGACAATCGTAGGCGTAGGCAATGTTGAATGACGAGAGTTGTGTACGATTTTTTTTTCATGAAGCGAGCAGTGTGCACTTAAGAAATCGCATGCGACAGTCGTAAGCAAAAGTTGGACCGTCTAAATTGGCCTTAAGAGAATTCAGGAATCGAAAATAAAAATAGTTTATACCAATTATTCGAAGTCCAGGACGGCAGTAGACTGTCTTCGAGTCGTTTCACAGTTGGTTATCAAACTAGATCGATATCATCTGCAGTGTCTTATGCGTTGATCTTTAAACGGGCCATAACACACTTTCCGGGCAACATACACTAATGGCCGGTGAACATCACGGAAGAAGCCAACCCTAACATTAGCCAATCAGAGCGCTTGTTATATTAGCTACAAACACCAGCCAAATAGCAATGATTTTCGATATCTTAAGCATGATGCTCTACTCATGTAATGTTGGTAGTAATCGGAAGGACAAAGGTTCGACACCTGTTGGGAGAACACAGATTTTCTTTTCCCGAGTATGCCTTTGTCACTGACTGAAAAAAATCTATCATTTATTCACCAAGACTAAAACGTAACATCATATTTCTTTCAGGGCTAGTGATATTGTGTCTATATTAGAAGGATTTAGATTCGCTTTTATACGAATAAACGGCAAACGTGAGCTTCACGTTTATATTTTCTTGAAAAAAGTAGTACACAGATGAGAATAGTGCAAAATAATTCTGGCCTTTGATGATTACGCAAAACTGCTCAATTTTACTGAGAAAATGAAAACAGCGTTTGTCGTTTGCCATAAACGTTATTTTAAATCTCTATATTGTGGCACACGTTTTTCCGCGCTTGGCGCCTGTCAAATTTGCTTGCGTCGAGTTTTAATTGCATAGTTAGCTTGTTGACGTGGGTTGTGGTTTGTTTTCAGACATTGAAATTGAAGCTGCAGCCGACATGACAAGTGTATTCGTTAAATTCTGGTTAATTTAAAGGTTATGACGCACTTCCCAGTCAAATGGCTTTTAACCTAAAGAGCTTCAAATTTGCATGCTTTTCGCCTCTTGTTTTTATATTTTAACGCGTGGGTGATGCAAAAAGTGGCTATATCATTCTGAAAGGACATCTCAAGAAGAAATGGATGCTTTCCTGTACTTATGAATTATATACCTCAAGCAGTACAGATGAAGTATACAATCGAACCAGCCTGTTCCAGGCTCCGCGCGAGAATTTCTACAAGGCTGATCGGACTGCGTAGAAAACTTAACACGACAGCAACATGATAGACCAAACCGAGAATCAACAGAATGTGGCAACCGTGGACAGCTGTTTCGAGCGGGTTGGCTTTCGTCAGCACGGTGTAGCACAGCAGAAAGTAGAACACCATCGCGAGTCTGCAGCATTTTAATTTCGTTGTGCGGTTCCTTGCTTATTGTCGGCGCGAGAGACGCGAAGGAGCGGGCGACTGGAACTAAAACGAGCTCGAGGGGGAACAGTCCCCAACTCGTTTTCGTTCCCCTCACTCGCTCCTTCGCGTCTCTTACGGAGCCCGGAACAGGCTACAATCGAACTGGAAAATTGCTAACTTCGAACAAATATCCTGGGATCGTACTGAGTTCCAAAGTTCAAATTAAAACTACAACGAAAACGTGGTTGAATAATGATATAAAATGGTCACACTTCAAGTTTAGACTTAATTCATTCACGAATCGACTCAAACGCTTGCACTACCTTGTACAAGAAAGAGGTCTATACTGGAATATTTCCGTTGTATGGATTTTAAGTAGTATACGTAATGGGCAATTGTCGCATTCAAAACGATCAGGGGCACCCGACTCCTCATTTCGGTGGATGTCTGTTCCGAAAGCCTCAACCGTCTCGGAAATTCGGATTTAGTTTCAAAGAAAATCTAAAGTTTTCTTCGGAAAAATGTCAACTCAAAATTTCGTTGGAAAACTAATAGACCCTTCTCCAAACTGGCGGCAACAGATTTGAATGAGTTAAAATTGAACTGAATGAAAAACTGATACCAGCACTGGAAAGAGTACCTTTACTTTACATTGCAAAGTTTCAGCGTATTAGGTGTTATATCAGCTTAGGAAGTTTAAGATGAAACTTGACAAATTTACAGACGTTTGTATGACTGGGGTATACAAAATAAAAAATAAAAAATTCATTCTACAAATTCATACAAAAGAAAAAGAGGTCAGTCTTGTATGCTCAGCGTACTAAGTTGAGCGGTGTGGGAACATTCAGAAAAACGCGGGATGTTTTTTAAGTTTGACAATGAAAAATCGCCTTTTAAATTTTTAAATGTTTCCTGTTTTCGGTGTTAGTGGACACGATGTCATGACTCGGACAATTGATCCACTTCCGACAATTTTCCGACGGCATATTTTAAAGCGGCTTCGCCATATCTCTAACAAACGCTTCCCGAGTAAGCTCCGTAAATTAGCACGCCCCAAACTTGAAATGTAAATAAAACATCCATTTAGTGATCGACAAACTCGCAATTTAAAAACAAACAGAGATTAGTATTTATGGATCTTCAATTTTGTTTCCATTCGTTTCAGTTTTTTAATCATTTAATTTCATCGTGTATTATAATTCAAGGCCCTGTTACAGAACATTTCGATCAGTAAGAAATAAGATTTCACTAAATTTGTAAATTGTACTGAGTTCAATCGTGAGCAAAGCCGCAAAGATCTGTAGCAGCTAAAGAGAATATTTCCAGGTAATAAAACTACTTCAAATGTTTGTTTTCTCTTTTCCAAAATCGTTTTTGCTCCTTTATAGCGATATTTTTAGTATGCTAACACAGTTCTGTTCCAATTTTTTAATTGAATTTTCAAATCGCAGAAAATTAAAGGACCACAACCAAAACCCCGAATTTGCGAGGCGCTTTTGACTTTTCGAAAAAACTAGCCGGCCTTTTATTACCTCTCTTAACGACATTCTTCGTCTCTTTGAAAACAAAACGGATATATTAATCTCCCCATGTAACTTAAGTTTTAGGTGAAATTAACGCTAGTGTTTCTCCACAGTTTAATATGAATGTCTGATGCCATTTGGACTATCAGAAAAGATGTTCTCTGAAACAAACTGTTGGGCTCCCTTGAGTCATGAAGCAAACCGCATAATGCAGAGCCATGAAACAATTCTGTGTTTTGCAAATATAGGTGCGATAGTGGTACTCTTTTAATCTCCATTACACGTTTCTCTGTAAAATCTGCCATTTTGAATATGGGCAAGAAGGTGCACCCAGCACACAACTCGTAAGGGGGAAAGATATTCCATGTCAAATAATCAAGTGTCATAAGATTTGAGGCGGAGAATCTCCAGCAGATGTTTCCCTATAAAGTCTGCCATTTTGAATATTGACAAGAAGGTCACCCAACACATAATTCGTACGGGGAAAAGATATTCCATGTCAAATAATCAAGTTTCATAAGATTTGAGGGGAAGCAAACTGTGAATTATAAAGGGAACTTTCTGTCAAAATTCGAGGAAGGTATCTACTTGTAGTTAGCTGGGATTGAAAGCTTGTAATAGCGTTTTTATTTATTTTTTCCTTCATTTCGTCTGGCATATGTATGAAAAATTAGAAATGGATTTAAGCAGAAGAATGTCCAGCGTAGTTTCTTAGGTTTATAATTCATAGGTTTTGCAGATTTCAACTGATTATGTATGAAAGTTATTCAAATTAATTGCGGTTTTACCCATACAAACTTCGTGTATTTTACCAAAATAAAGTCACAATTGCAAGATATAGCTTGCTCATTGCAAAATCACAAATTGCAAGATGGTCTGATCGATTGGATGTCGAGAGATCGCAAAACTGAAGGTAGCAGAACAATTGTTACGACCACCAGCCTCTAATTTGGAAAGAGATCTATGGTTTTCTATATTATTTTCTGTATTTTTATATATCAATAAAGCAAATGGAAATGTTTTTCAAATTGTCTAAAAACAAGCTGATGAATTCTTGTCTAGACAGACAATCAATATGATGCACGCCAAGACAACCCCACGTTAAGAGACAACACAAAAATGGACATTTCATTTATAGTCGACTAGCTAGGAAAGATGGTCAGTGTAAATTAAATAATAAGACTATATTCTCTAACGGTAAAGTTCAAAATATCAGTATTGCGTACAAATTTGAGATAAAAAGCAACCGGTTTTCTGCCTGACAAGAACCAATACATTTGATGATCACAATTCACAAACGTGAAGAGAGGATATGCATGTTTTTAATATATTCGTAATTATCATTTCAATTTATTTTCTGATATTTTTATCTGATCTTTCGCTTCTTGAGTTCTCTAAAGCCATCATTTTCTAGAAGATATTCAGTGAGTACTGTTTTTTAATGGGCTGTTCGGGTTGTCTTTTAGATAAACGACCTTAGAAGCTCATCTTCAAGGAGACCTTAATAAGTTTGAAATTTATTCACCTGCTGTTGTTGTTATAAATGCAGCGATATATTACTACCTTCAATAAATCACCTATAGAAGCCAAAAGATTTCTGCCTCTCAGAGATATAAATACCCGGCCTTGTCGTTCTTCGATGTTCTTTCCTCGAGTGGAACGCTTCAAGGAACCTATATCTGATAATCAGAATTTAAAAGCATGATAACACCGATTCATGTTTTTCAAAATCTCCTGTTTCGATCAGACGAACTGACATATACATAATTAAAAGAGTATCCTTCAAAAGTGACATTTTCCAAATTCTATACTGTCTCCCGTTATTCTGCATGTCAATTCTTAGAATTAGTTCATAGACCAAACAGTCGAAGAACTTCAATATGTTGTTAAAATTAAAATTAAAACATGATTCATGGCACGAGGTAAGCTGCGTATAAGAAGCTTTCAATTAATGACTGTAACCCACAATTTTTTCTTCCTTCCTGTTGAAAGTTTACGAAATTCTGTCGGTAAATAAACTTTCAACAATACGGTTAAAAATTATCCTTTCCCTTCTTCACACCAAATGTTATTTTCCGATTTAGGAAGGAAATTTGATATGGCTCAAGATTTCGCTGGTGACATTGAAAAAAAAAAAGAAAAAGAAAGAAACTGAGCGAAAAGCTAGCGCTCTGAGAAAAATCTTTTCCAAGCTCTTCAAAATCTTTCGATAATTGGCTAAATATTCAGTGCTTTAAACAGATGTCAGTAGAATTTCTGAAATGTTGTATTTTCGTGAAAACAAGACGTCTAAGAAAGCCATTAGCAAAAAATTGACATAATACCGGAGCCGCTGTAAATCATTGTAGTGTTTGTCAAGTGACAATATCCTCTCATGTTCGGAGTTTGCATTCGTTGAAATGTTTGAACTTTAAGTCCAGAAATTAATTATCAACTGAGTGGGTCGCCCACATGCATGTTGTTTTCAACTTTGTATAAAGGACTACTTCGAACGGAGCCATCAAACTTGCGGGAAAACGCATACGTTCCCTTCTCGCCTACCTCTCGTAAAAATTCAAGGTGAGTAACCTTTAACATTCGCTGTTTCGTTCAATTCTCTGGCAAATCGACAAAATAAATTAAAAGCCTGTCAAGAGAACCAACACATTATATTCCACTGTGAAGATTTTAGTTTTCTAGAATCGACATGTTATTCTAGTCTTAATGTGAGCACTTGGTTCCGTTCAACAACTAATTTGATTTGATTTGCAATTGATTTGAAAGTTTTCTAATTTTCCTAGTTTCTCAAAGAAACAACACCAACATTCGTAGCTCAGTTTCAAGGTTATATGTATTTTGTTTGACTAAGAGGATTCTTCCAATTTCTTTCAATTGTCGCTTGATGCTACAGATGAAATAACAATGCGCTTCTTTTCAAAACGAGTCAGGCGGTGTTCTTTTATTAAATTGGAAGTAGAACGATTTTCAAATGTCATTGCTTGATGTCGCATGAATTTGCTTTTCAATTCTAATTATGTGAACGTTGGTATTTCGAGCTTTTGTGTGTTATATTTTCTAAATCAAGTCACGTACGAAGAATTCGCACTAAAGCACCTCGCCGAAAGACACTGCTTCGCTCACTTAGGAGAGTAAACTTTCCGCGAAACAAAACACAGAGATGTAAACACTACCAATTTTTTTTTTTTTTCAAATAGAAGAAAGATCCTCGCAGTTAGTACGCAACTTAAGCAGTTGCGAAAAGAAAGCCTGAAAAAAATTAAAGCTTGAACGGGATTCGAACGCATGACCTCTGCGATACCGGTGCAGTGCTCTACCAACTGAGCTATCAAGCCAACTGGGAGCTGGTCATATTGTGAGTTCGTAAAATACCCGTGAAGGATGAATAAATGAATGTAAATATATGAAACATATATTTTGAACTGCGGAAGAAAGATCCTCGCAGTTAGTACGCAACTTAATTAGTTTAGTTTTGTTAGACCTGTAGAAACGAAAAGAGGTCTCCAAGTTGACACTTGGCAGTCTGACACTTTTCATAGCAAGTGAACATAACACTGAAGGCAATGGCAAAGACCGATATTATAAATTCATTAACACGTGCTGTAATGTTCCTAAGGCCCGTCTTCACACACGATTCAGTTTTGATGCAAGTTTGGTCGCACTTCACGGGAAAACTCGGTAGACTAAACCATAGCATCGTGTATCAAACGCGCATCTCCAAATCCTCACTGCACCCTTACGCGATTGTCCTTTGCGGGTGCAAATTTGCAAAAATTGAAAATGAAATAATACGTCCTTTAAAGCTGAGAGCATACACATAGCAAGGAGTAGAATTAGAAAACAAGCAATACCCCTACGCCTTAATTCTCTCTCCTCCTTCTCCATCAATAATCTACTGTTCTTCTCATAACGTTTAAAATCTTCGGCTTGTCAGTGCCACCGGTAATTACTATACGGTCACCATAGCAACCCATACATTAGTTACCAGGCACGCGCTTTTGGCTTATTGAAGGAAACTGAAGGAGCTTATTCTTACACTCATTCTTCTTGAAAGAGAACAATACATAGCAGTTGAAATAAGTGAGTCATTTTGTGCCTGTTGAGGGCTTCCTTTTCTTTGATTGGTTGAGAAACATTTCTTACGCGAGAAAAAGAACAGATGCCGGGTTTTTATTCTGGATCAACTGGTGACAAAAATTAAAACAAAAAATGAGTAGTCCCAATAAAGTGTAGATTTCTGTAGTTATAATGGTCTTTTTAACCTGTGAATACGCGAGGCGAACTCTAGAGATCATGCAGGCACATATTGCATGGTAAGGTAATGGTTAAATGGAGGGTGGATTGACTATATTGAGGGTAAGGGTTATGTGGGTGACTATATGGACCTTACCATGAATTATTTGTAAGATGCATCTGTTCGACTACTTGCCATATATAAAGAACCTACCTGTTTTTGTTATGTTCGCCGACCACAGAATGCGGACTCTGCAGGGCTGTTCTAGATAATTTGGAAATAAATGAGTTACTCTTGCACTTCACATTTTTTACCGCTTCAACCAAATTGCTTTCATTGATATTCTCTTCTCATTATGGGTTGTCTCATTAGGTTTCAACAATTAGGTGTCCTTTAGACCTGAATAAAATCTCAAAACTCCTTCATCCTGGCGGTTAAGTTTGTTCAATTTTTTCCTTTTTTCATATCTTTATTTTCCGGCTAAGTTGACAGCTTACTAAAGCTCTGTTTTTCTGAATATTTCACTTGCCGTGAGATGAAACAAACGAAGAAAAGTATAATCGTTTCCTGATGTATTGTCTACAGCATTTCTGGAGGCGAAGCTTTTCGGATGCTGAATACCAATATTGCTTCCTGGCAGTGCCGAATATAAGAAAAAAACAAATCCTTTAATGTATCATCAACTCATCTGAATGACCAATATTTTGAATAAAAGCGGAAAGGCTTTCCTTTCAAGGAAATAATACACGAAGGAAAGGGGAAAAATCTCATATAAAAGTACCCAAAGAGATTTAGAACGACTTAGATGCGAAATATGTTTTGAATTTCTCCTATACGCTAAAGCCGGCGACACACCTAGCGATTTTATACGCCGATCGCGGCGAATTTGATCGCCAGCGAAAATCGCAAACTATTTTCACCACCGATTGATGCGGACACACCTGGCGATTTTTTTCGCCGATGGCGACGATGTGGCACTTCAACCTTATTCCCGGGGCTCCATCGAGGAGCGTTTTGGAAAATCATGTGATAAAATCGCCCAACCTGATTAGTTGACTTTACTGGCGATTCGCAGCGATGAGCGTGGAAAATCGAGGGAATGAGCACACTTGGCGAATGCCGGCGAATTCAATCGCCGATATCTGGCATGCCAGATATCGACGATTTTATACGGCGATCGCGGCAACCGGCGAAAATCGCAATCGCTGCACCGGGCAGTTTTTCAAGTTTTTCAAGTTTTCGTATTTCAAAAAAAGGGGAAGTATCATGGGGTTTTTGACCTCTTTAGTTAGAAATGGCGAAATAAGACCTTCACTTTGCTACAAAATAATTCTAGAACAAAGAGAGGAGAGAAATCAACTCAATTCTTGACAGGAACAACTCGTACTCTGGTCTAGCGCATTTTGGAAAAAAAATACGAAAACTTGAAAAAAATTAGCCTAACATTTCTCAAGTTTCAATCCATTCCGACCTTCTCTGTCTCTGGTCAGGAGCAGTAATCGACAGTTTTATTGCACTGGGGTGATAATTCATAACAAAACTAGACAATTATTATTTTGTTTCTGTTGTCAGACAAACATTTTTGGGTTTCGAAATGACATCAAATTTTCGTGATACTTCCCCTTTAAGATATAGACCTTTTCAAGGTAAAATATACAAGACGCCATTTCAAAATAAGGCAACAGTGCACGAGACAGGGGCATTCAACGTGAATATTAAAACACAACACTTAAAACGTTGTCTCCTGTGTTCTCAGCTAGATTGTTTTGTTTCCTTTTAAAAGGATATTTACGTAAGCTAATACAGTATGATCTGTTCACACCATCATCATCATCATCAATCTTTATTTACCCTCGGATTGTAGAGTAGCTTAAAGGGGAAGTATCATGAGGTTTTTGGTACCTTTTGTTAAACATTATGAAATTATACCTTCAATCAGCTGCCAAATAATTCTAGAATGACGAGAGGAACGAAATCAACTCAATTCTTGAGAGGAACAACTCATGATCTGTTCTAGCGCATTTAAGAAACAAAAATACGAGAACTTGAAAAACATTAGCCTAATATTTTTCAAGTTTCAATCCATTCCGACCTACTCTGTCTCTGGCCAGAGGCACTAATCGACAGTTTTATTGCACTGGGGTAATAATATTATAACAAACTTGACAATTATTTCTTTGTTTCTGCCGACAGACAAACATTTTTGGGTTTTGAAATGACAGCATATTGGCGTGATACTTCCCCTTTAAGTTAAAGCGCAATGAAAGCGCAAGTTAGACTGTGTGTAAAATTTGGCCTTTCAGTTTTCTGTCACTGATTTTCATTTTGTCAAACCTGGTTCAACTAAACCAGTTAATTCAGGTGTAAACGGGGCATTATTTATATCATGCATCTCACCTTATTAATTTGCGCGCGTAAAAATAATGAAACCAAATATAAAACATAAATGGTTACTGCTTTCGTTCAACGCTTAGAGTTTTTGTCTGTTTAGTTTTTGGTGAAAGCTTTTTGAACAGTCGCACGGCAAAGTCGAAGTCTCGGAATCTCAATATCATTGGAAGTGAGAGCAATAATTTCTGTGCAGCTGCACATTACTTTAAATAATGTGTCTTGGGGGCAATCCTCCTTTCCTGTTGATAAAGTGCTCTCTTGAGTATCATACATGGTGGCGCATCAATCCGGCTCCTTTGAGCAAGGCGCGTTTTCATAGTAACCAAGTGGGGTTCGAGAAATTGTATTTGACGCGCTCATATGTAAACTAGGGGCGCTTTCCATTTTTCAGAACTAGGCAGCTTTGACGGCTTGGTTACACGCCAGCTATCAAAATGGCACTTACATTTCTCTGATTATGCAACTTAGAAGAAATTATAGATCCCGACCTTAAAAATGGCGCAATCTATTTACGAACGAACCGTTCTGGCCGGCCAGTTATCACTATTGGAAAGCGCCCCATGTTCCACTTTACATACGCTAGAAAGTTTGATATAAAGTGTGAGAAAACCAAACAGCCCGACAAGACGAAACCTTTTTCCTAGGGTTTTACACTGCCTCACGAAATTCCCTCTTACAATGATCATAAATTAATAATAATTTGTAAACGGAGTAAAATATAGGACTCATCAGTCTTGGACAATAACTGCTGTTTCATACTCTGAAGCTTGACGTCAAGTTTATTGCACAACTCCATATTAATCAAAGATTGACATCGCGTCAGAAAAATAGAAAATAGTGTTGTTGTCTTCCTTTATTCCAGGGCACAACTTAGCTTAAAGAAGGATTAAAATTAATCATGCTTGTCATCTTGCTTACAAGGGGCCAATGGGAAAAAGGAGAGAAATATCTCGAAATAAACACATTTGCAGGATGTTCGGTCTTAAAACATATCTTTTATCTCTTAAAAGGGGCACGGTAGAATGAAGTGGCAACTTGTCAAAATTGTCATATTTTGTTGACATGCGTACGATATGCGAAAGACGCGGCAAAATAATAAATGCTACAAAAGAATTGATATTTCATCGCGGCACGTTTTGAGTAGACTTTGAAGTGAATACACCGGCGAAGTCGTTAGTTTATTACAAAGTTAACGTTCAACAATTCTAGATGGAAGCCGAAAGCTGACCAGACAAAGGTAACTACTTTTTCACTAAAATTCAACGCCTTTGCCAACCATGTCATGAGGCGCCAGATTGTTGCATCAATGGGTTGCAGGTCCGTTCAGTTTCCGAATGAATCCTCACAATTCAGACATTTTGCTCAGGATTTCATATACAGATTTAATTGGAAGTCAGAACCATCTTGTACAGCACAATTAACAACACCACAGGAAAGAACCAGCTAACACTTTAATTAGAATTTTATGAAAGATTGATAATTTTAATCTAGCTTGCAATTGTACAGAAAGTAGAAGGCGAAAAACTGCTTAGTATTTCTCGTAAAGTACAGAATGTACATACAATTACATTACTCAAATGAAAACCTCACTCAAACTTGCTTGCATCTTCTAGAGAAATGGATAGAAAAATGACAAAAATATATATATTCTTACAATTTAACGTGAACGTGCCGAAATATCGAAAACACAGAAATTTCCCCCTCCTTTATGGTTGATAATCCCACCGGCTTGGAAGATGAAATCCTTAAAAAGTTGAATTCATTGAACGTTTCCTTCTCTCAGGAAAATTAAAAAAAAATCCATAGGAAACGTTGTTTCCGAGTTCACAGTATTTAAAGAACGTGATAAACATTCACGTCACAAATATAAAATTTTACCGTATTACTTGTAAGTAATAAATTTTCGATTTTTAGTTAAGTCGATAAACCGCCTTTAAATCCCAAAATCACACATCAAATAAATAAGAAACGTAAGACTTAATATTAAAAATGTTGAATTTTTACAGCAATTTTGTATAAAATGTAACGTCAGTGACTCCTAGCCTTCGAGAAATAAATAGTTGACATAGACCTTTTTCATAAATGGCGGCCGATAAATTATTCTTTTGTTTTCATGAAAATTAGCCCTTCTAGCCTCGTCAGCATGTACAAAATTCAAAAGAATTTTTACTCTGAAATGAGGTTAGTAGGGCTAATTAACATATATTGAAAAGAATAATAAATCGGCTGCCATTTATGAAAAAGGTCTATGGAAAGTCCTTATGCGAAAGAGTTTTAAAAGCATTTGAAATTCGTTGATGAACAATTTTTATAATGCAATGCTAATCTTTCTTGTCGTTTTGTCTTTGGAAAAACAGCTGGTGTATAATGCGCTGTCAGAGCTCCTTCAATGCAATCAGTTTAAAGATACAACTGAGCAAAGAAATTACCAATAACAGATCCGGGGAATATACTGAATTTAAAACTTGATTGTCATAACAAGAATCTATAGTTAGTGACAATTTGATAATGCACTGTCTGATAAAAGCTACACAAAATTCTTATTAAAATTTCTTGCAATTTTTTAATGATGAATTTGATTTCATGGCCGCATGTTCAAGTAACTGTTTTTATAGACTATGGTTGTAGTTATACTGCTAATATATAGTTAAGCTTAGAAACGGCAGCTTTTTAAAATAAACTTTTCTTTGTTGTCATTTTATAAGGTCGCGAAGAAGGCAGAATAATAATTAGCCTTTATATCAGTAAAACTACTAGTTTCGAAATGACAATCAGAGAAAAAAAAAACATTTTCCTGAAAATATCTTCTGTGGCAAGTTGTATTCGGAAACATGTTTATGACACAGGGGTTGATTGTGAATTTCTGTTACAGTGATTTCCGTATTGTCGTTTAACCAAGGGAGTCTACATTACTGGCGAGTTGATTTTCTGGTGCAATTCTTCTGATTTCCAACAAAATAGTTCCAAATTTTAATCCTGGTCGAAGCTATTAATTATTTTGTGGCGCTGACTGAAAATGGGGGTTCTTACTTCTGAGTGGGATTTTTTTCCTGTGGTGCTATTTATTACGTTATACAAGGTAGCCCTTACGTTTCTGTCTGCAGATGAAATCCTAAAGTGTGACCATTCAAATAAAAGCTATTAACCAGTACTCTTCCGTGGTACTGTTTATTATCCTGTAACGTAGATCTAAATTTTGAGCCTGTGGATGAAATCCTAGTGTTATCATTCAAATGAAAGCTGCTAAGCAGTACTTCCCTGTCGTACTGTTTATTATGCTGTAAGACGTAGATCTAACTTTTGAGTCCGTGGATGAAATCCTTAAGTATGACCATTCAAATGAAAGGTACTGCTTCTGTGATCCTGTTTATTATGTTGTATAATGTGACTCTAACTTTTGATTTTGCCGATAAAATCTTACTATTCAAATTAAGACCTTATAGCGAAACTCTCCTATGATGGCAAATATTTCTTAGCTATTCAGTATTTATTTTTGTCTACTTTTTCATTCTATTATAACGTATGTCATTCTGTAGATGAATCTTAAGTGTGACCATTGAGACGAAAGCTATTGAGCGGTACTTAAATTTTCCTTGGTGCTGTTAATTGTGTGTACGATGCTTTTTTTTTTTTTAGTTTCAAATAAAAGCTATATTCAGCAGTGTGTTTTCGGTGATTCCGAAGGTTTATAGTTATCCAATACTTATTTCTGTTTATTTATTACTTATTTATCTATCTATTTTTTCGTCATAATGTATAATCCTAAATCTTTGACATTATAAGCAATCTTTGTATTCTTTATCTAATGAATTGTATTTCGATGTTTTGGTACAAAGCTGAATTCATTGAATTGTCAATTTGTCAGTTTCCGATTCAAATACGTGATTGGGTGACTTGAACAAAACATGTCATTAGCATTTAGAAAGAAATAAAACCTGAAATTCGAGGTTATCCCCAGCATAACCACAAAGCACCTTTCTATCAGCCGTACTCTTCAAGGGTGGCACATCTTTTGACATCAATTCATGGTATGTAAATTTCGCTTTGTTTAAAAAGGGGCCGGGAAACTGTGTGGAAATCCACTGTCAAATTATATTCAGTGAAATTTCCTAAATTTTCTACAGCTTTGTCACAGTTTGAAGACGTAAGGTCTAAAATATTGTACTCTTAAAGTGCTGAGAAAGTAGCTTTGTGATTAAAGCTTTGAATTTTTCTGAAGCATTTTAAGTTTGAAGATCTAAATTCATTGCATTCTGGTTAGATCTTATAGTCATCAGGAGACCTTCAAAAGCGACCATTTCCCATCAAATTTTGATATTTTAGAAATCAAATTTAACGGAAATTAATCTATCATCTGATTGCCGTAAATATTGTTTTCTCAAATGGCGGATATTGTATTCCAATCAGATGTAGTAAATTTCGTTTCATTTCTTTCGTTCTTAAAGTTAATTATAAATCGACAAAAATATTTCTTGACAAGGAAATTAATGTAAACACATTTGAAGTGACTTCCTGATCATTGATATAAAGTGGAGATCCTTTGCGCTCGATCGAGGAAAAAGAATCAAAAAGAAATTCCAAGTTCTGAATATTTTATCTCAACAGGGCCCGTGTAAGTTGAACTCTGTTTCGCGAGATTCTTCAGGAGAAAAGCATCTGTGGTAAGTCGTTTTATTTATTATTGTCTTCAACTGGTGTATTAATATGGTTTAATTAAGCCATAACAGCATCAAATTTCTCCTTGTAATATCAATGCTTATTCAACCCCTGAGGTCATGAGAATTAAGGAAATGATCACCCAAGGTGAATTTACTTGATATTTTAACAACTTCTCCCCAGTACTTTTATAAGAAAAATATGGGGACAAGAAAACCGTTGGTAGTCTCCCTTTGTCACTGGCGATGGGCCATGAATTTAGGATTTAAGAAATTACGTCGCTGTCGATGGGACGAAATAATTATAATGCAATGTACTCGCGTACTACTTTCTGGCATTTTTTTTCTTTCGGGGTGGCAAAAAAATTCCAAAAGAGTATCGTTTTATTTTATTTATTAATATATAGGAGCATACCGGCATGATTTTGAAAATTCCAATCCGAATGTCACAACCAAACTAAGACATGAAAAACCAACAAACAGAACGGACTGATAATTGCCGTTAAAATGAAACTTTTAATTTTGGTTGAAAGCGAAAAATAAATTCCCTAAAACTTGTGTCGATATATGTTGGTAGAAATGATCCGTTTGTTCTCCACAAAAGGAGTTCAAATTAGTTTGACAGAGCCTTCGCAAAACGATAATACAAATTCACCAAAATCGATATGTTCCATTAAACCATTTCCTGATCAAAAGGTCATTTGCTGCTTCGAGAATTATCACTGCATGTATGATGTCTGTAGCCAATGCAATTTTTACAGATTTACTTACAGCAGAATCTTGGTTGCCAATTTTAAATATACATACAGTTTCACCTAAATTAAAATTCGAGGTCTCAGAGATCGGATGAGATATTCTTTGGTTTTAACATATTTTTATTTGTTGCCTTTGCGTGTTGTATGCAACAGAATCATCTCCTAAAACACTTAATTGAAAATTTAATTTTTTGACGGATTTAATCAGCGGATGAGCATATCCTAAAAATCAGAGATGAAATCAGATCTGTTTGTAATTAAAAATACCTAGACAAACAGGGGTTTTGCTGGTGCAAGTAATTAAATTATTTTGTTCATGCGGTATTGTCCGTATTGGGGTACAATTTGCCGCTTCGTTTTTTATTTCAGTTATAATTTGGTTTGATGGAGTAAAATGTTGGTAACGATTCAAAATTAACAGATTCGGCTTCACAATTCTGTTCATTGGGCGCCAAATCTCAAAATCTACCCAGCCCCTCCAGTCCAAGAAAAAATCCACCTGTCGACGGTTGCGCCATTCCAATTTGGATAGAAAATTCTGTTTGATCTTTAACTGTTTGTAACTCTAAATATGTCAAAAATATAAATGATAAATGGCGCTTATGGAGATATATTATTTTTTGGCAGACTAGTTTGGGTTTTGTGTGTAAGAAACAAAGGTTATTAATTTGTACTTCTATTGTACAAAAAATGAAGCTTTGATAAGACCGTCAAGAATTCAAAAGGTTATACAATTTTTCAGACTCCATTTAAGAATAGTGTCAAACAATGTGCATTTTGAAGAACAAGAGTTTCTGAGATTTGTGTTTATTTAGAGAATGACAGACCTTGTACAGCTATTGCTAATAACGTTTTTGCTCCATTGAGCAAAGATAGGTGTTTTCAATTTCCAATTATAAACAACTAAGTAACGAAAATCAGTTTTGGCCAAAATTTAATGATCAGCAATATAATCTAATTTAACTAACTGAGGAGAAAGGAATGAATTAAAGGATTGTGAAATATGTACAAATCTATTTACAAATCCATTACAAAGGCCAAGCACGCCAATTTGATCGAGTCTTGATATTGCGATAGATTGGGCCACGATACGGGTCAAGATTTATTACTCTGAATTAGAGTAACCACTAATTGAACGGAAAATTAAAATACTTCCCATGAACGATTTGTTAACAATGAAAAAATATTCACTACGAACATAACATCATATAAATGTAAGTGATATTTCGTATCAAAATAGCTTGAGCCATTTTGAAAACGTTTGATCGAGTCTTATCATTGCAATAAATTGGGCCACGATATCAGTCAAGATTTGAGAGTCTGTGTAGCTGACCAATGATCGAACGATAAATTAGAAATTCATCCCATGGACATTAAACATAACATTGAAACATATTTACTACGAACAAAAAATCATGTAAATATAGCTGATATTTCGTGTAATATAGTCTTAAGGACGGTGCCTACTTTTGTTACTGCGCGTGCGTTAGGGACATTTTTGCGCGATTCAACTATGCGAAGAAAGCAGAACTTAGCAAGTGCTCTTGGTACCCAAAAAGAAAATTAGGGGTCATTTTTCAGAGATAAGAAAAGCTTCAATTTGGATAAAAAAGCCATACATTTAATTTGTATTTTACTGTTTCTTAGAATAATTGTTACTTCGTTATCTCTAAAAAATGCGTGGTTGCCCACAATTTTCTCTTTCTGAGATCGGTTTCCATGCATAGTCATTAACCACGCAAAAATACCTCTTTATTTGTAGGCACCGTCCTTAATAACTTGTGGCATTTCGAAAAACGCTTTAATTACAATTTCCTTTTCTGTTTCTTGGTCGGAGTGACAACATCTTATTATTACATTTTCTAGTTAATTGGCTTGAGACAATCCGTTTTAACCAGTCCAATTTATGGCGCGTATCGGCAACCAATCCCTAGACACAGGGGTACCTAACGACAACATTGAGGCAAAATAGTCAAAATGATTTTTCCTTCATTCACACATCATTTTATGGCCTTTTTTGAGGCAAATTTGTGTAACCTAACACAGTTTGATCTGCTGGCATAAATTAGCTGAAACTTCAAACTGCCGAAAATTTTAGCGGACGGAATCATATTCCCCGAATTTAAGAACTGTTATAGCCTTTCAGAAAAGGCTAGCTGGCCTTTTTTTTTTCGCGCTTTTAACAACGCATTACCCCTTCGAAACTAAAAGGATTTGTTTTCCGGCGTTGCCAAAGTTTGAGTTAGTTTGAGGTGACCTGTCGCTAACTAAGAAAACGCTAGTTTTTCTTCACAATTTGATCCTATTGGTATTGTCTTGCCGAACAGATATGCTACTGAAACGAGCCGTTGTGTGCCCCTGTAGACATTCAAACGACAATAGCGTGGCAGACATGTTAGTGTACAAATATGGCGGCATAGCGGCCATGACGTCACGTCCACACTGTCCCTAAAAAACCGGTTATAAATTCCAGTAAATGAGTTCAATATCAGCACGGACAAGAGATGACACAATTTATTAATTCCAAGAGGTTAATGCCCAAAAATTCGAACAGAGTACAAATTCGATAGTTATCCACATCTACACCTAAATCTTTGTTCGATCACATCGCTAATGCGACATTGAAATTACGACTAAAATAGCGCCAAAAAAATAGGTTTGGCTCACTGAAGTACTCAAGGCTCTGAGTACATCACAATGGTTTGTTCAAATTGGAAACGATGGACCAATCATACCTGAAGTGAAAATCCTTAAATAACAAGGACTGGAACCAGGTTTGTGAGCCCGCGAGAATGGGCACTCCCAGCAAAACCATGTTTTTGCAAAAACCGCTGGGCTCTGAAATCTGGTTCCAGTCCTTGTTATCTAAGTTCTTCCACCTGAAGTTGGCAGCCCACGCATTCCCAGACTTCCTAGCGCGGAAAACTGTTCCCCAGTCTTCTCTTCTTATTGCAAATTATAGTCTCGCTTTCTTGAACAATTTTCACTTGGGTGATGTTCTCGTTAGATGGCAAGGGATTGGGGGAAGAACAGTCGATAAGATGGTCATTAACTGACAATTAAAAGGATCGCATCATGTGTTACGAATAAAGGGCAATTGTCACGAGGGATAAAACTTACCAAGTAACGAAAATTGGATTAAGAGGATTGAAGTAACGAGTAATGGGAAATGCTTGACATAGGGATAGGGGTGGGGAATTTGGGAAAAAAGGAATCGGGTAGTTCACAAGCGGGGACACAGAATAGAACGAGAACGGGGGGGGGGGGGGGGGGGTGAAAAGTCCCGAGTAAGGGATGTAAATAAGAATGGTTTTAAGGCAAGCGAAACAATGTTTAACCGGTGATGAGTGAATGAAGGGGTACAGTGAGCAGAATACTGAGGAAAAGGGAGACGGATGGGAGCAACAGATGGGAGAGAGGGGATAAAAGCGATTAAAGAAAAAAAGTCACGAGCGATAGAAGTAGAAAATGAACGATAAAGAGATTAGGGGGAGTTGAGTAACAAATGATGGATGATGATTGAACAATAGGAGATAAGGGAGCGAGAAGACGGAAAGAAGGGGGCGGGAAGTATGCGTGGCGTAGGATAAGACAGAGGAGAAATGCCCCAAGTAACGGAAAAACAACAAAGGATTGTGGAGTGCGTAGTAATGACTAAAGGATAACGGGGAAAGAGTGATTTAGAGGGAACAGGAGGGCAGAAAACAGGAAGTAAGGGGCTCGAACGTCTACAGGTCGGAACGGGGTAACAGATAGCAGAAAGGGATTAAAAAGGCCCCGACCGACGGAAGTTAAACAAACAGAAAGAGGTTAAGCGTGCTAAGTAACGATTATTAACTGGTAACGAATAAAGTAAGGAGACAAGGGCTTGGAACACCGGGAGATATAACAGGGCGGGAACTCTCGGGGTGTCGGTCGGATCGTGGTGGGAACTCTCGGGGGTGTCGGTCGGATCAGAGAGGATACTAGAAAAGGAAAAACTGGCTAAGCTCTCATCAACTATCAACTGTCAGAAATCTCGAGCCGACATCTTATTGTTGAATGAAAAAAGTTACTAATGATACAGGGACAAACGGGTAGCAGATATGTTGTTGGAACAAACAATAGAGCTAATGAAAAGTCTTGTTCATGGCGACTGTAGTTTTATGTTTCGTACGAAATAGTACGTCCTTTAATCAGCAGATAAGCATTTAACGCTATATGATGCCACGAGAGACACTTTTGGCCTGATGATAAAGAAGATACTAACTTTGATACGCGCTGAAATAGGTAGTGACAAATCATGCTATTTTAGTTTAAGGTGGCTCACGACAGTTTATATGACTTTCCATCACTTATACTTTGACGGATCGATATAATCATCGTTCCTCCTCGATGGATACTATAACAATGATATCAAAGAAATGCCTAATCATTGGCAAAGAAGTTATGAGAAAAATTAAAAGTAACGCTGTTCGACGTTTCGATATTTCAAACATCATTACCAAGAATGAAGAAAACGTTTGATGTCGGGGTTGCTAAAAGAGTTGAGTTTGAATAAATGAAATCTCATTTGATGGCATTCTTGCGTGCAACCCCGACATCAAACGTTTTCTTCATTCTTGATAATGATGTTGAAACATCGAAACGTCAAACAGCGTTACTTTTAATTTTTCTTATACAATGTTTTAACAAGCAACTGACCAAAGAAGTTATGGTCATTTTTTCGACTAAAAAAGGTTATCATAGCAACAATATAACCTGTTGAAAACAGCCCTAACTTAAGTGACCATAACTAAAAAACGAACTCAGTGACAAACCATTTTTTTACTATTAGATTGTGATTAGCATGTTAACACAAATTTTTTCAGTTTTAAAAATTTGTAGGGATGGACTCCGAGCCACCTTAAGATTTGGGAAATTTAAGATGGGTGTCTCAGCCCCTTTTATCATATGATTTTTGTTTTAACGTTGCAAAAAGTAACGTCTTAACATGCTGATCGCAAATTCATAATTAAAAGTGGCGGTCACCGAGCTCGTTGATGAGTTATATCACTTAAAGCTTAAATTATAAGGCTGTTTTAACAGAATATCTCGTTGCTATGGTAACCTATTGAGTCGAAAACATGATAACTTGTTTACCAATGATTAGGCATTTTCTTGATACCATTATTGTAGTAACAACTGATAAAGAATGGTAGTAATGATCCATCAATTTATTATTGCTGAGAATTGCTGAAAATGGTTTGCGGGCCACCTTAAAATAGGGTTGGGATTCGAAATCTTGGTAGACAATTAAAGGAGGGGAAACTGGCGAGTGCATTTTTCATGAATCATTAACAATAACTGCTAGTTCGAAGACACATTTTCGCTGTTTTGCCATCTTAGATGCCAATTGGCCTTGAACTAATGAAGCATCAGAAGTCGTACTGATAAAAAAATACTTAGAACAAAGGAAGAATTGAATTGAACCGTGGCTAGATCAAAAGGTCAATGGCATGTGGTTACCTTTAATTATTTTCTATTAATAGCTTTAAAGCTTAATTTAAAGTTTTTTGTTTAAAATGGCTTCGCCCTGTGAAATTAATAGAAAAGAATTATTTTATTAAAGTGACCCGCATTCAATTGAAAACGTATTTGCGCAAACGTAGACAAAACAATAATAATGTATTCAAGCTTCTTTCGAAAAAGATGCGTGGCACATGGAATGATCAATTATTTCAACTAAATTTTTTAAGGTTGCCGTAAGCTTTTCGTTGCATGTGCCGTCCATTGAGTCATTGACAAGAGCCCAAGTATCTACCATTGTGCTACTAAGCTTATATTGATGCATAGCCAGTCGACGCTATCGCCTGAAAGGAGATGACTGCATGGCCACCGGCTTATTAAAGGATTTCGTAGATTTCTCTGACGGAGTTACAATGATTCAACCAACAGGAGATCCAAGCTCTATGTTTCGAAAAATAATCAGTTGCAACACATGTCCTAGTTAGGTTTTCTTAACTTTACTTAATCTTAGTTGAATAGATTTTACTTTATATTTTTTTAGTCTCCCCAATTAGTAGGGCACTTGTGCTCGGTTATTAAGATTTGAGACTCAAATAAAGTTGTTATTATTATTAGGACAAATTATACCCGGGATATCAAATTGAGGCAAATTCGCACATTAACTTTTCGATGATTTCGCAACAAAATCCGTCG